>NC_083574.1:26729558-26907058 GCF_027579695.1 Neoarius graeffei
CGGATAGGCTTAATTCCCAGTAACCCATACAGTTCGCGCAGTGTGCGTGACATAAACATAGTGTCTTGATCAGTCAGAATCTCTTTCGGGATTCCGAAAGATTGTCTCAATGAGTCTCGATTAATGGCAGGGGGCGCAAAGGCGCTTTTGGAATGGCCACGGGATTTACTAACTGGCATTCGCGGCACACCGTACACCACCTATGGACATTGCGGCGAATCCCTGGCCAATAGAACCGGGCCATTATTCGGGCTAGTGTCTTATTCTGCCCCAAGTGTCTGGCCATGAGATTAAAGTGAGCTGCCTGGAATATAAATTCCCAGCGACTCTTTGGGATCAAAAGCTGTGTTATCGGTTCCTTAGTCTGAGTGTCCTGCGTCACTCAGTATAACCTATCCTTAATAATGGAAAAATAGGGGAAGGACAAGGTGGCGTTTGGCTGGAGCGTTTGACCATCGATTATTCTCACTTGGTCAAACACACGCCGCAGAGTTTCATCTCGTGACTGCTCTAACGGGAAATCCGCGAGGGATTCCCCGAGAGAGGGAGGAGGAGCCTGCTGCTCCTCACTCTGACGCGGTGTTGACGTAGATGGCTGTGTGACAGCTACTCCCGCCAATGCCACACCGGGACCTCCCCCTGCTAAATTATGGCAGGCCCCACTCTTCACTAAATGATACCCTAAATCTCGGTCAATCAGTCCCCAAAATTATCGAGTGGGTAAGGCGAGGATTAACCGCCGCCTTTACTCTAAATTTCTCCCTCATACCGGCCCAGGCTCTCCCTCTGCATCGGTGTTTCAGGGCTCACTCACCTGAGGGGGGAAGACACAGACAAGGAAATAGGAAATGGTAGGGCACCGCAGGTGTGGCGGGCTGGCTGGGGTGGAGCCGGCCCCTGCCTCCGCGGTGGGGGAATGGGGCGAGGACAAGGAACAGAAGGAGTGAAAGAGAAAAGAGGGGAGAAGAGGAGACCTTCCGTCAGAACAGCCGCCATATGGTCCTCCGCCAGCACAATGGCCTGATCCAGCAACGCCGGGAGATGGCACTGGACCCACTCCGCTGTTCCTTCCGGTAGTTGGGCGATGAATTGTTCCAGCACCACCAGGTCGATGATTCCCTCAGCGTCGCAGTTGTCTGCCCTCAGCCACCGCCGGCAGGCATCCCAGAGTTGCTGGCCAAATGCGAACGGCCGGCCAACCTCCTCCAGGCACAGCACGCGAAAGCGCTGCCGCTGCTGCTCCGGGGTGCGCCCCACACGTTGGAGGACGGCCCTGCGGAGGTCGGCGTAGACCAGCCGGCTGTCGGCGGGGAGCTGTAGTGTGGCCAGCTGCACCTCACCCGTTAGCAGGGGGAGGAGGCGCGCCGCACGCTGTTCCACCGGCCAACCCCACACCTTTGCTGCCTGCTCAAAAAGAGTGAGGAAGGCTTCGGGGTTGTCCTGCGGACCCATCTTCGTTAGAGTGAGGTGGGGTGGGTCCACAGTGGTGGTGATGGTGGACCCCGCCGACGGGAGTAGGTGCCGGAACACCTGGCGATCTTCCTTCTGCACCAGCACCAGGTCTTCGAACCATTATTCCTGCGCCTTCCAGAGGGCGACCAGCGCTTGGTGCTGGTTCTGTTGGGCCGTGGCGAGGGCATGGACCGGATCCTTGAAGGGGGAGGACTCCATGAGGCTGTTCTCTTCTGTGCTCCGTCCCAGGTTTCGGCACCACTGTAAGAATAGTTCAGGTCTGTAGACTGGGCTGGCCATGACAGGGTCTTGATCTTGTGGTCCTCCATCCACACCTTGATTGACCTGACTGTGTGGCATTGAGCATTGTCCTGCTGGAAAACCAAATCCTGAACGCTGTCAGAGCAGAAGGAAGCAATTTTTTTTTCCAGGATAAACTTGTGCATGGCTTGATTCATGTGTCCTACACAAACAAAAATCTGCCCCACTCCAGCCTTGCTGAAGCACCCCCAGATTGTCACAGATCCTCCACCAGAGGAGGAGTGACACAATGGGTGAGAGACACTGGGGCTTGTAGGCCTCTTCAGGTCTCCATCTAAGCATCAGATGACCAGGTGATGGGAAAAGCTGAAAATTGGACTCATCAGAAAAGATGACCTTACTTCCATCCTCTACAGTCCAATCCTTATGGTCTTTAGCAAACCTCAGCCTGGCTCTTCTTTGCGTCTCAATGGTGAAGGGCTTTTTTTTCTCACTTTGCATGGCTTCAACCCTGCCTGGAGAAGCCTGTTTCAAACCGTTCTTACCATGCACTTAACTCCCAGCTGCCATTTGCCATTCTTTTTGGAGGTCACTTGATGTCATCCTACGGTTGTTGAGTGACATTCGAAGGAGTTGACGACCATCCCGGTCAGTGGAGAATCGTTTTCGCCTTCTGCCAGTCTGTAACTTTGTTTTCCTCAAAAATCTGCTGCTTGACTTTGTTCTTAAGAACCAATGTCTTTGAAATTTTGAGAATGGAAGCAACCTGATGCCGAGGTGGGTGGAGCACAGAAGCACTGCAGGCCAGAACTGAGTTCTTACAAACACTTTTATTTTGCGCTTTTCAGCGGCTTACTTTGCTCGCCCACACACATGCACACACGCACAGAAGTGTCCAGGTTGGGGAGAGTTCCCTTTCTCTGCTCTCTCTCTCCTTTTATAGGGTGTGGTCACTGGGGGAGACACACAAACACAGGTTAATTCACATCAGGTGCAGTGATTCTGTCACTTACTTTCCCTGATGCCGCCCTCCATTCACAGACCGACGCTTGACCACGCCCCCACTGCCACAATATATAAAATGATCATAGGCTATGTTCATTTCAAGAACTTACAGCTCTGGAAAAAATGAAGAGACCACTTCAATTTTTTTCTTAAATTAGCATCTCCATGTATAGCAGCCATTTCATTCCAGTGTCGATGCTGGAATTCTAACATAAGCACACCTCATTTTACTGAGTGAGGTACTGATTTAGGTGATCACCTGAACCAAATCTTATTTAATGAGGAAAAGTATAAAAACCATTACTGTGGTCATCACTATCCTCTTGCAATACGACAAGCTTTGATGGCAAAAACAGTGTAAATTGTACCTTAAGTTTAATTGGAATACAAAAATATCTATTCATCATGCCAGAAAAGTTAAAAAGAAAAGTTTTGAGTGAGAAAAAGAAGGGCTCAATTCTGGCTTTTCTGGCAGATACAGTGAGCATCAGGTTGCTTCCATTCTCAAAATTTCAAAGACATTGGTTCTTAAGAACAAAGTCAAGCAGCAGATTTTTGAGGAAAACAAAGTTACAGACTGGCAGAAGGCGAAAACGATTCTCCACTGACCGGGATGGTCGTCAACTCCTTCGAATGTCACTCAACAACCGTAGGATGACATCAAGTGACCTCCAAAAAGAATGGCAAATGGCAGCTGGGAGTTAAGTGCATGGTAAGAACGGTTTGAAACAGGCTTCTCCAGGCAGGGTTGAAGCCATGCAAAGTGAGAAAAAAAAGCCCTTCACCATTGAGACGCAAAGAAGAGCCAGGCTGAGGTTTGCTAAAGACCATAAGGATTGGACTGTAGAGGATGGAAGTAAGGTCATCTTTTCTGATGAGTCCAATTTTCAGCTTTTCCCATCACCTGGTCATCTGATGCTTAGATGGAGACCTGAAGAGGCCTACAAGCCCCAGTGTCTCTCACCCATTGTGTCACTCCTCCTCTGGTGGAGGATCTGTGACAATCTGGGGGTGCTTCAGCAAGGCTGGAGTGGGGCAGATTTTTGTTTGTGTAGGACACATGAATCAAGCCATGCACAAGTTTATCCTGGAAAAAAAAATTGCTTCCTTCTGCTCTGACAGCGTTCAGGATTTGGTTTTCCAGCAGGACAATGCTCAATGCCACACAGTCAGGTCAATCAAGGTGTGGATGGAGGACCACAAGATCAAGACCCTGTCATGGCCAGCCCAGTCTACAGACCTGAACCCCATTGAAAAATGTGATCAAGAGGAAGATGGATGGTTACGAGTCCTCAAACAAAGCTGAGCTGATGGAATTTTTTACACCAGCAGTGGCATAAAGTCAACCAAAAGCACCATGAAAGACTGGTGGAGAGCATGCCGAGACACATGAAAACTGTGATTAAATGTCAGGGTTATTCCACCAAATGTGTACAGGATAAACTTGTACATGGCTTCTCCCCTCCTAGAACTGCCACCTTATTGTGGTGGAGGGGTTTGTGTGCTTGAATGATCCTAGGAGCTATGTTGTCAGGGGCATTATGCCCCTGTTAGGGTTTCCCAAGGCAGACAGGTCCTAGGTGACAGGCCAGACCAAGAGCAGTTCACCAAACCCTCTTATGGAAATGAAAAAATCAAGGACCGTGATGTCACCCGGTATGGCGCAGCCGGGGCCCCACCCTGGAGCCAGGCCCGGGGTTGGGGCTCGTATGCGAGCGCCTGGTGGCTGGGCCTTTGCCCACAGGGCCCAGCCAGGCTCAGCCTGAAGTAGTGACATGGGCCCAGCCTCCTGTGGGTTCACCACCCACAGAGGTAGCCGTAGGGGGCCGGTGCAGTGTGGATTGGGCGGCAGTTGAAGGCAGGGACCTCGGCGACCTGATCCCTGAACACAGCGGCTAGCTGTTGGGACATGGAATGTCACTTCACTGGGGGGGAAAGAGCCTGAGCTTGTGCGGGAGGTTGAGAGGTACCAGCTAGAGATAGTCGGGCTCACCTCCACGCACAGCTTGAGCTTCGGAACCCAGCTCCTCGAGAGGGCCTGGACTCTCCGCTTCTCTGGAGTCGCCCACGGTGAGCGGTGGCAGGCTGGCGTGGGCTTGCTTATAGCTCACCAGCTCAGCCGCCATGTGTTGGCGTTTACCCCAGTGAACGAGAGGGTCGCCTCTCTGTGCCTTCGGGTCAGGGAGAGGGCTCTTGCTGTTGTTTGTGCTTACGGGCCGAATAGCAGTATAGAGTATCTGGCCTTCCTGGAGTCCCTGGGAGAGGTACTGAGAGATGCTCAGACTGGGGAGTCCACTGGGGGACTTTAACGCTCACATGGGCAACGACAGTGACACCTGGAGGGGTGTGATTGGGAGGAACGGCCTCCCTGATCTGAACCCGAGTGGTGCTTTGTTATTGGACTTCTGTGCTAGTCACGGTTTGTCCATAACCAACACCATGTTCGAGCATAGGGGTGTCCATAAGTGCACATGACACCAGGACACCTTAGGTCGGAGGTCGATGATCGACTTTGTTGTCGTTTCATCTGATCTCCGGCCCTATGTCTTGGACACTTGGGTGAAGAGAGGGGCTGAGCTGTCAACTGATCACCACCTGGTGGTGCAGCCAGGGGCCGGAGGGAATCCTGTTTGGGAACCACAGGATTTCATCTCTGCTTTTTGCAGATGATGATGTCCTGTTGGCTTCTTCAAACCAGGACCTTCAGCATGCACTGGGGCAGTTTGCAGTCGAGTGTGAAGCAGCTGGGATGAGAATCATCACCTCCAAGTCCGAGGCCATGGTTCTTGACTGGAAAAGGGTGGCTTGCCTTCTTCAGGTTGGTGGAGAAGTCCTGCCTCAAGTGGAGGACTTTAAGTACGGTATCTTGGGATCTTGTTCACGAGTGAGGGAAGGATGGAGCGTGAGAGAGACAGGCGGATCGGTGCAGCCTCCACAGTGATGCGGTCACTTTACCGGTCCGTTGTGGTGAAGAAGGAGCTGAGCCAAAAGGCGAAGCTCTCGATTTACCGGTCGATCTACGTTCTGACTCTCACCTATGGTCATGAGCTTTGGGTAATGACCGAAAGAACAAGATCATGGATACAAGTGGCCAAAATGAGTTTCCTTCGCACGGTGGCTGGGTGGTCCCTTAGAGATAGGGTGAGAAGCACAGTCACTCGGGAGGAGCTCGGAGTAGAGCCGCTGCTCCTCCACATCGAGAGGAATCAGCTGAGGTGGCTCGGGCATCTCTTTCGGATGCCTCCTGGTTGCCTCCCTGGGGAGGTGTTCCAGGCATGTCCCCCCAGGAGAAGGCCCCAGGGAAGACCCAGGACATGCTGAAGGGACTATGTCTCTCGGCTGGCCTGGGAACGCCTCGGTGTTCTTCCCGAGGAGCTGGCCGAGGTGTCTGGGGAGAGGGAAGTTTGGGCTTCCATGCTCAGACTGCTGCCGCCGCGATCCAGCCCCAGATAAGCGGAAGAAAATGAGATGAGATGAGATGAGATGAGATATTAATTTCTGAACTCATCCCAAGTTCAAATGTTAGTCTTGTGTTGTTTAAAATGGAACATGATTTTGATTTCTATGCATTATTGAAGGTCTGAAAACACTTGATCTTGTTTGTTATTTTGACCAGTTGTCATTTTCTGCAATTAAATGCTCTAACAATTTTTTAACGTGGAATTTTGGGGAAATTTTGTCAGAAGTTATGGAATAAAACAAAAATGTTCATGTTCCACAAACACATACCTATAAATAGTAAAACCAGAGAAACTGATAATTTTGCAGTGGTCTCTTAATTTATCTCCAGAGCTGTGATTTTATATATATATATTAGGGCTGTAACGATACACCCAACTCACGATTCGATTCGTATCGCGATTTTTGACCCACGATTCGATACGCCCATGATTTTTTTTTAAATGTTTTTTTAAAGTAGTAAATTTGACTTATTAACATTTACTTACTTACATTAACTATTTAATAACAAATAATTCAGACCACTGCAGAGAATGAATAATATGTATGCAAAAATGAACAAATGTATATCCAAAGATTGTTTTTTTCTCAAAATAATACTATTGAGCCGGAAGCTCTGTTTTTTTCCGTTCTGAAAAAGTCATTTTTCCAAATCGTGTAAATCCGTTAAGGTTTTTTTTTTTGGGGGGGTGGCTCTCTCACTGTCTCACTCTCATAGGGCCAATGATTTTCTGTGATCGCGGAAAGCAGATGGAAATTACGGAATTTTTATGGTGAAACATTGCTCGCGTGTCAAAATGTAACTGCCGCAGAAGGCTTCCGCCCAAGCAGACATGCCTTCAGTGTTGCCAGATATTGCTAATGTTTTCCACCCCAAAATATGTTCAAAACCAGCCAAAAAGCACCTAAACCTGCCCAATCTGGCAACACTGCATGCCTTTCCGATCAAGTGATTGTGATTGGCTTGTGGCACACCTAGCCAGCCAATGAGCTGCTTGTTTACAGATTCGCTCCCCGCGTCGCAACCAGAATGGCGACCGCTTAAAAGAAATGAATGCTCTGCCAGTGGCGAGTGTGGACGTTGCGTGACTCACAGAAGATTGTCGCAGGTCGGCGAAAAAACGACTTACTAATAGATATAAAAAATAAAAGTAATTTAAGTAAGTTTAAAATGTAATTTAAATAAAAAGTAAAGTATTCATAAATTGAAGTTTGGAAGCGACTCTGTTTTTGGGCTGAGGAGAAGTTTGAAAGGGTGTACCGCGATTCTGCCTTCTTGTATCGCGATACAGATCGTGGCTCTGCGTATCGCGATTTCGATTTCGATACGCATATCGTTACAGCCCTAATATATGCATATATATATATATATATATATATATATATATATATATATATATATATATATATATATAATATATACACACACACACACACACAGTGGCACTTGAAAGTTTGTGAGCCCTTTAGAATTTTCTATATTTCTTCATAAATATGACCAAAAACATCATCAGATTTTCACACAAGTCCTAAAAGTAGATGAAGAGAATCCATTTAAACAAATGAGACAAAAATATTATACTTGGTCATTAATTTATTGAGGAAAATGATCCAGTATTACACATCTGTTAGTGGCAAAAGTATGTGAAACTCTAGGATTAGCAGTTAATTTGAAGGTGAAATTAGTCGGGTGTTTTCAATCGATGGGATGACAATCAGGTGTGAGTGGGCACCCTGTTTTATTTAAAGATTAGATTAGATAGAAATTTATTGATCCCTTTGGGAGAGTTCCCTCAGGGAAATTAAGATTACAGCAGCATTATTACAGGATAAACAGAGAATAGAAAATAGAGAAAAAACTTCTAGATAAATTAAATTGAATTAAGTATGTACATATACAAATATCAAAAGAATAAGATATGGGGAAGAGAGGAAGGGGGGAGGAAAAAAGGGGGGCAGTAGGAGAGATATTGCACTTTATATTGCACATTATATTGCACATTGTCCAGTATTGCTTATTGTTAGGCTAGGCTACTGCTCCTTCCCGTCCTCTGTCCTCCTGTTACCCCTCCTCCTCCCCAGAGAGGAGTTGTACAGTCTGATGGCGTGAGGGACAAAGGAGTTTTTAAGTCTGTTTGTCCTGCACTTGGGAAGGAGCATTCTGTCACTGAACAGGCTCCTCTGGTTGCTGATGACGGTGTGCAGAGCGTGACTGGCATCGTCCATGATGTTCAATAGTTTGTCCATAGTCCTCTTCTCAGCCACCATCACCAGAGAGTCCAGCTTCATGTCGACCACAGAGCTGGCCCACCTGATCAGTTTGTCCAGCCTGGATGTGTCCTTCTTGGATGTGCACACCACGGTGTAAAACAGGACACTGGCGACCACAGACTGATAGAACATCCACAGGAGTTTCCTGCAGATGTTAAAGGACCGCAGCCTCCTAAGAAAGTATAGCCTGCTCTGTCCCTTCCTGTATAAGTGATTGGTGTTTAAGTCCAGTCCAGCTTGCTGTCCAGCCACAGCCCGAGGTACTTGTAGGAATCCACAGCCTCCACCTCGACTCCCTCGGTCAGAACTGGTCATGACCTTGGTCGGGACCTCCCAAAGTCAATGACCAGCTCCTTGGTCTTCGAGGTGTTGAGCTGCAGATGGTTCCTTTTGCACCACACAGCAAAGTTCCTCACCAGGCTCCTATACTCCTCCTCTCTGTCATCGCTGATACACCCAACGATGGCTGTGTCATCGGCGAACTTCTGAATGTGATGCAGTTCCGAATTGTAGCAGAAGTCTGCGGTGTACAGGGTGAAGAGAAGAGGGGCCAGCACCGTTTTCCCTGGCGTGCTCCAGTGCTGCTAATCACAGTGTCAGACGTGATGTCCTTCAGCCTGACGTACTGCGGCCTGTCGGTGAGGTAGCTGGAGAGCCAGGTGACCAGGCAGGGGTCCACTTGCATCCTGTTCAGTTTGTCCGAAGCAGTAGGGGCTGGATGCTGTTGAAGGCACTCGAGAAGTCCAAGAAGAGGATCCTCACTGTGCCATTTCCCTTATCCAGATGCGAGTGGGCTCGGTGTAGCAGGTAGAGGATGGCGTCTTCCACACCAACACCTGCCCAGTACGCAAACTGCAGACAGTCCTGGGCATGTTGTACCTGGGGCCTGAGGAGGCTGAGGAAGAGCCGCTCCAACGTCTTCATCAGATGTGAAGTGAGTGCCACCAGTCGGAAGTCGTTCAGCTCGCTGGGTCCATTCGTTTTGGGAACTGGAACGATGCATGATGTCTTCCAGAGGGTTGGCACTCTCCCCAGCTGCAGGCTGAGGTTGAAGATGCATTGGAGTGGTTCACCCAGTTCAGCAGCGCAGGTCTTCAGTAGTCAGGGACACACCTTGTCCGTACCTGCTGCTTTCCTGGGGTGAAGCTTCCTTAGTTGACCTCTGACCTGGTCTGCAGTAATGCATGGAGGAGTCTGTGTTGAGGAGGGGGAGGAGGGGGCTGCTGCGATGACTGGGGGGAGGTGTGTTGAGGGAAGAAGGAGAGATGGCTGCAGTCAGGGGGAGGGTGGGGGGGATGTGGGCTGGTTGAACCGATTGAAGATATCATTCAACTCGTTCGCCCTCTCCACTGTCCCCTCAACAACTCTGGTCTTTGTATTGTGACCTGTGATGGTTTTCCCACCTTCCCAGACTTCCCTCATGCTGTTCTCCTTCAGCTTCTGCTCCACCTTTCTCCCGTAACTGTCCTTAGCTTCCCTCACGCAGCATTTCACATCCTGCTGTGCTGCTTTCATCGCCTCCCTATCCCTGCTCCTGAAGGCGGCCTTCTTCCTGTTGAGGACAGCTTTGACTTCCTGTGTTACCCATGGCTTGTTATTAGGGTAACACCGTACAGTCTTAGCGGGGGAAACCACGTCTGCACAGAAGTTGAGGTAATCTGTCAGACAGTGTCTCAGCCCCTCTGTGTCCTCACAGTGTGGGCTAAGCAGCACATCCCAGTCTGTGATGTCATAGCAGTCTCTGAGGGCATCTTCCATTTCAGGGGACCACCTCCTGATGAAGCTAGCTGTTGCAGACTGCCTTTGAACCAGAGGGGTGTACTTCGGCTGTAAACGAACCAGGTTATGGTCAGACTTCCCTAGTGGGGGGAGGGGTGTGACTCTGTATGCATCCCTCACATTAGCATACAGCAAGTCAATTGTCCTGTTGTTCCTTGTTGGACAGTCCACAACCTGGTAAAAAGCAGCCAAAGTAGAGTCCAAAGTAGCATGATTAAAGTCCCCAGAAATGATGATAAATGCCTCAGGGTGCTGTGTCTGCAGCCTTGCTGTGACAGAGTGAATCCCCTCACATGCGGCTGCATCTGCCCTCGGAGGGATATAAACACAGATGGTGATCACATGACTGAACTCCCTCAACAGATAATATGGCCGCAGGCTAATGGCTAGCAGCTCCAAGTCCAGGCAACATAAAACTGTCTTGATAGAGATATGTCCCAGGTTACACCAGTGGTTGTTCATGTAAATGGTGATTCCCTCACCTTTGCCTTTCCCCCATGCTTTAGTGTCTCTGTCGGCTCTCACAGCAATGAATCCCCGCAGGTCCATATTAGCATCCGGTATAAGGTGTGTTAGCCATGTCTCCATAAAAATAAATAAGCTGCTCTCCTGATAAATCCACTGGTTGTTCAGCGCAGATAGCTCATCAACCTTATTCAGCAGCAAGTTCACATTCCCCATGATAACAGAGGGAATGGATGGTTTGTAGCATCACCAGTTGTCCACTAGCCTAGCCTTTAGCTTAGCTCCAGCTTTGCAGCCCCTGAGTTTCCTCCTCAGCTCCGCCGGGATGGGGTGTCGTATCCCGGCTCGTCCCATTTTTTTCAGGGCCAGCAGTTCCTCTCGAGAAAACTGGCTCCTGGTTGCATGTTAAAGTTAAAAATATCCATCTGATATAAGTAAAACACACTATGTCTTCGTAAGAAGTGCAAAAACGTAAAAAAGGTGGAAAAAAAGAGGTTTAAAGAGCTAAAGACTGCAGAGCTACTGGAGAGGCAGCCGTCTCACACAGCGCCCCACTACAACAGAGATCTATCAAAGTCTGATCTTCACAACACATGTTTGTGGAACTGTATCATGGCAAAGGAGATTTCTGAGGACCTCAGAAAAAGCATTGTTGATGCTCATCAGGCTGGAAAAGGTTACAAAACCATCTCTAAAGAGTTTGGACTCCACCAATCCACAGTCAGACAGATTGTGTACAAAGGGAGGAAATTCAAGACCATTGTTACCCTCCCCAGGAGTGGTCGACCAACAAAGATCACTCCAAGAGCAAGGTATGTAATAGTCGGTGAGGTCACAAAGGACCCCAGGGTAACCTCTAAGCAACTGAAGGCCTCTCACACATTGGCTAATGTTAATGTTCATGAGTCCACCATCAGGAGAACACTGAACAACAATGGTGTGCATGGCAGGGCTGCAAGGAGAAAGCCACTGCTCTCCAGAAGAACATTGCTGCTCATCTGAAGTTTGCTAAAGATCACGTGGGCAAGCCAGAAGGCTATTGGAAATATGTTTTGTGGACAGATGACACCAAAATAGAACTTTTTGGTTTCAATGAGAAGTGTTCTGTTTGGAGAAAGGAAACCACTGTATTCCAGCATAAGAACCTTCTCCCATCTGTGAAACATGGTGGTAGTAGTATCATGTTTTGGGCCCGTTTTGCTGCATCTGGGCCAGGACGGCTTGCCATTATTGGTGGAACAATGAATTCTGAATCATACCAGCGAATTCTAAAGGAAAATGTCAGGATGTCTGTCCATGAACTGAATCTCAAGAGAATGTGGGCCATACAGCAAGACAACGACCCTAAGCACACAAGACGTTCTACTAAAGAATGGTTTAAGAAGAATACAATTAATGTTTTGGAATGGCCAAGTCAAATTCCTGACCTTAATCCAATCAAAATGTTGTGGAAGGACCTGAAGCGAGCAGTTCATGTGAGGAAACCCACCAACATCCCAGAGTTGAAGCTGTTCTGTACAGAGGAATGGGCTAAAATTCCTCCAAGCCAGTGTGCAGGATTGATCAACAGTTACCAGAAATGTTTAGTTGCAGTTATTGCTGCACAAGGGGGTCACACCAGATACTGAAAGCAAAGGTTCACATACTTTTGCCACTCACAGATATGTAATATTGGATCATTTTCCTCAATGAATAAATGACCAAGTATAATATTTTGTCTCATTTGTTTAACTGGGTTCTCTTTTATCTATTTTTAGGACTTGTGTGAAAATCTGGTAATGTTTTAGGTCATATTGATGCAGAAATATAGAAAATTCGAAAGGGTTCACAAACTTTCAAGCACCACTGTGTGTGTGTGTGTGTGTGTGTGTGTGTGTGTATATCTCACACACACACACACACACACACACACTCTTTTCCTGTTTTCTCATGGTATATCTTCAATAGACCCCTTGCGCATGAGGTTATGCATCACATGATACCATCTTTCATGTAAGCAAGGCATAATCTGTCTTCAATATGGTTCATTTTTGCACTGTTTTTGGTTGTTCAAATAGGGAAATGGATAAAAGGTATTACCATCTCCGTGGTATCAAGAAAAATGTTAACAAACTGAAGCAAATGCTTCAAGAACAATGAAGAAATGAGTCATTAAAGAGAATACGACGAGAGGAGCTAAGCCTGAAAACTCCAGAGAAATTTGCGATTGTGTTTAAAATTTATTTAAAAAAAAAGAAAGTCGGAAGTGAGTATGGAAGAGTTTGCTTCAGAATCTTGTTTTATTTCTGCTCATGTTCGAGTTAGCTTCTTCATGAAAGTCTTTGATTTTCTTCCAGATGAACCAACTTCCTTATTCCACATGGAAAACCCAGACTCGGCAGCAAATGAACAATGCGGACGTCACTCAGTAAAAAAAATCCAACAGAAAAATCCTGAAAGAACAGAAATGATTAAGAGCAGAGCATGCTGAAGCTTTGCTTCTGTTATCAAAGGAACCCAGTCCTGTGCAAAAGTATTCACCCCCTTGGGTGTTTGTCTTGTTTTGTTGCATTAACAAGCTGGAATTAAAATGGGTTGGGGGGGGGGTTAGCACCATTTGATTTACACTACATGCCTACCACTTTAAAGGTGGATTTTTTTTATTGTGATGCAAACAATAATTAAGATGAAAAAAAAAAACAGAAATCTGGAGTGTGCATAAATATTAACCCGCTTTCGTATAAAACCCCTAAATAACAGCTGGTCCAAACAATTAACTTCATAAGTCACATAATTAGTTGACTAAGAACCACCTGTGTGCAATCAAAGTGTCACATGATCTGTCACATGATGTCCATTGGCGGAGCTACAGGGGTGGCTGGGGGGGCACTAGCCTCCCCTGGAATCTGATTGGCTACCCCAGGTGCCCCCCCAGATGATTGACATGTTACGGCACCGCACGAGAAAAGCCAGTTGCATTGAAGTCTGTGACTGCTAGGTTCCTCCTGTACAGTAGATGGTGCAATGCAAGCTACCACAAGGCGTTGCAATCCAATTTACAATAGAAGACATGGGAAAGAAGAAAAAGAAGAAGAAGGAACCATTGAACGGAAAAGGCAGCTGCTCCTCAGCCAGATGGATTTTAAGACTGACCTATATTGGTTAGTACATGACCGCAGTTTATCCCAAAATAAGTTAGATGAAGCTAGATGCCTTCTGCACGTTCTTAATAAACAGTGGCATCTTTTGCGTCATTTGTAGAGGCTAGCCGCGGATTACAGCTTCTCTGCCTTAAAGCTAATAAAAACACATCTCAGGACAACAATGGTCGATGACCGGTTAAATCATCTGGGTATTCTAAGTGTTGAGTCCAGGAGGCCACGTGCCTCCTGGATGACTTTGTCAGTTATTTTGCCACTTCTCATCACAATAGAAGAATTATGCTTTTTTGAAGCTAAGATGGGTATTGTTAGTCTTTGGTTATGACCAGTGCTTAATTTGTGAAGTGGGAGGTCCCAGAACGCAGGAGGTGGGTGGGTCCGGCAACTCAAAAAAAAAAAGGCGGGGGGTGGTTTACTATAACTTTATGCACACACGCCTATTGTGTGTGTAAAAAAAAATAATAACTAGACAGGGACACTCTAACGAGTGCAAACCCCGCCTTTTCCCTATTAAAATACATTGGGCGAAAATTTCGAAGTTCTGCCATGACCTTGACCTTTGACCTTTGACCTCCAAAATTTAATGGTTTCCTTCCTGGGTGATTGGCAACACATGTACAAAATTTGGTCCAAATCGATTCATTGGTTCTTGAGATATCTTGCAGACACACAGACAGACAGACAGACAGATACACACACACACAGACTGACGCAGGTGAAAATAATAACCCCTCCGACTACTGTCGGCGGGGTTAATAATATCAGACATTATGATCTTAGAAAACGCTTTAGTGACTAACAGTTACAGACAGTAATATGTTGTGATATTATGTTATAAAATATTTTTATTAGGCTATATATTAAATTATATATTAAATTTATCTTCTAAAATAACAGACTGTACTCATATTACAACCGGTTTATTTCACCATTGGAGATCAGATCACACAAGACATGAGTTAAATGACTAATTTTAAGGATTTAGGTAGGGTATTTAAAAGCAGTGCCAGTGAGACTTTGCGGCTCGGGTGGATAAGGTGCCACACCATAAATCTGGGGACCCGGGTTCGATTCCGACCTGCGGTCATTTTCCGAGCCCTCCCTGTTTTTCTCCTGCTCATTTCCTGTCTCTACACTGTCCTATCCAATAAAGGTGGAAAAAGCCCAAAAAAGAGAATAATTTAAAAGCAGTGCCAGCAAACATAAGTGCAATCAATTCAAGTAATAGTTAAGAAATAAAGGGTTTACAAAACAAGTTGGAGAATTCATTTTAAAAATTTTAGTAAGCTTTCTTGTTTTTTTTGCCATTTTTTCCACAACGCAAGCTAATGGCTACAAAAAACCCGGTGTTCTATTGAGCAGAAGTACACACCCCATGTCCCTCCCTCTTCCCCTTTCGCATAGATTTTGTGGATGTCATAGGAGAGAAATCAACAACAGATATCAAAACCGAACACTAAACAAATTTTAATTTACTTATTTATTTAATTTATTGTTTGATTTTTTTTCCCTTTGTGATGGTCACGGAGGTGATCTGATCCATTTAAATAGCTGCCGGAACACCGAATGAAATGAAAATAGCTGCCGGATCCGATGACGGAGGTTCCGGATCTTGTTCCGTCATGTTCCGGCTCAAATTAAGCCCTGGTTATGACCAAGCTCTGCACTGTGTCCTGCTTACCTGTGTAGTATGTTCTACTTAGTTAAATCTTGGTGGTCTTCATATGTCATGTCAAATTGGTAATTGGCAATTTATTTTTTTATTTTTTTGTGGAAAGTTGATGGTTTGATGGACTACTGGCTGTGTGAACAACTGACTATATGTACCTGTGTGTGTGAGTAACTGTGTGACCTGTGTAACTGACTCAGTGTGTCAGTAACTGAGTAACTGTGTGACTTGAGTTACTATGTGCATTTTAGTTCCAGTCAATGGTGTCAGGGTGTTGGTAAATGCACCGTATTCATTTTGTACATTAATAAACTACAAATTACACTCAAAATGACATCTTTTGTGTGCTTAATACGTAGCTACTTGAACATGATTGTAAATTGAAAGTATTGTTTATAAGTTTATTTATTTAAGAAGGATCAATGTGTATTAATTAACATGTAAATGCACTAGAAATAATCACTGACTAGTTTTCTTTCATCTGTAGTCCCTGGAATTTTAATGTTGAAAGAAAGAAAGGTGTGTATGTATATATAACAAAAAGACAAAAATAATTAGAAGTCATGACATGGCCAAGAACACAAGACAAGAACAGGTGCAACACCATGTAAGAATAAATAATAATAATAACAATAATGCATAATTTAAACACATAAGATAAAAAACAGATATACAGCACACAATCGCTAACATTAATCGTGAGTGCTCGTGCATATTTGTGTGTGTAGTAGTAGGAACCTTTGACCCCCCTGAAATAGTCCTGGCCACCCCCTTGCCCCCCCAAGGAAAAAAGTCTAGTTCCACCACTGATGATGTCTGTATAAATCAACCTGTTCTGGAAGGACCCTGACTCTGCAACACTACTCAGCAAGCAACATGAAAACCAAGGAGCACTCCAAAAAGGTCAGAGACAAAGTTGTGGATCAGGGTTGGGCCATAAAAAATATCCCAAACTTTGAACATCCCAGGGAACACCATTAAATCCATTATAGCAAAATGAAAAGAATATGGCACCACTGCAAATCTGACAAGAGAAGGCCGCCCTCCAAAACTCACAGACCGGGCAAGGAAGGCATTAATCAGAGATGCAATAAAAGACACCAACGATAACGCTGAGGAAGCTGCAAAGATCTACAGTGGAGATGGGAGTATCTGTCCATAGGACCACTTTAAGCCATACACTTCACAGAGTGGGGCTTTCTGGAAGAGTGGCCAGAAAAAAGTCATTGCTTAAAAAATCACATTTGGACTTTTCCCAACAGCATGTGGCAGTCTCCCCAAACACATGGAAGAAGATTCTCTGGTCAAATGAGACAAAAATTGAACTTTTTGGTCATCATGGGAAATGCCATGTGTGGTGCAAACCCAGCACCGTGGGAACACCATCCCTACAATGAAGCATGATGGTGGCAGCATCATGCTGTGGGGATGTTTTTTCATTTGCAGGGACAGGAAAGCTGGTCAGGACTGAAGGAAAGCTGGATGGCACTAAATACACGGCAATTCTGAAGGAAAACCTGTTTGAGTCAGCCAGAGGTTTGAGACTGGGACAAAGGTTCACGGTCCAACAAGACAATGACCCTAAACATACTGCTAAAGCTACACTGGAGTGGTTTAAAGGGGAACATTTAAATGTCTTGGAATGGCCTAGTCAAAGCCTAGACCTCAATCCAATTGAGAATCTGTGGCATAACTTGAAGATTGCTGTACACCAACACAACCCATCTAACTTGAAGGAGTTGGAGCAGTTTTGCCTTGAGGAATGGGCAAAAATCCCAGTGGCTAGATGTGCTAAGCTAATAGAGACATACCCCAAGAGACTTGCAGCTGTAATTGCAGCAAAAGGTGGCTCTATAAAGTATTGACTTTGGGGGTGAATACTTATGCACATTCCAGATTTCTCTTTTTTTCATCTTAATTATTGTTTGTGTCACAATAAAAAAAATGTGCACCTTTAAAGTGGTAGGCATGTTGTGTAAATCAAATGATGCTAACCCCCCAATAATCCATTTTCATTTCAGCTTGTAATGCAACAAAACAGGACAAACACCAAGGGGGATGAATACTTTTGCAAGGCACTGTAACTTTACAGTAGCTGCATGCATGTGAAATGGAAATAAATCGACTTAGACAGGAAAAGCTATTTTAGATCAAATTATTACTGTCCATTGCACACTTCTCAACCTGTGACTCAGCATGCCTTTTGAATAGAGAATAAATGAAGAGGCAACTGAACATTTAACCATTTATTTAAATTATTATTTTATTGTGTCAGCCCTGCGATGACCTGGTGACTTGTCCAGGGTGTACCCCGCCGCTCACCCATAGTCAGCTGGGAAAGGCTCCAGCTTGCCTGCGACCCTGTAGAACAGGATAAGCGGCGACAGATAATGGATGGATAGATTATTTTAAGGGTGATTATAGTTACTGTATGACTATAGCTACAATTGGAATGTGCTGATTCTGTTAGTGTTTATAATTATTGTACCATCCACTATTAGATAAAATTAAAATAAACTCTTACAATATTGTTTGAAAATCTAGAGCAAAATATTTCTAAAATAACAAAATCACACTTCAGATATTGTTCTAACAGTAATAAGTATCAATGAATAAATAATGGAGTGCAAATAGCTGTGTAACTATCTGGGGTTGTTGAGACATGGAGGGTCGAGAATACCATCTAGTTCACAGTTCAGGTCGTACTCCTTTGAGAGTAAATGCTTTGGCTTTTGCAACATTCTGTTCCCAAAAGCTGATGTTGGGAAGAAGTCTTTCCGCAAAAGTTTTCTTGCTTTTGCATTTTTTTAACTGTTCTTCCGTGTTGGGGCTCTTTGGGAGAAAAGAAGGTATATTCCAACATAGGCCACAAATCTACACTGTCAATCCAGTTGTTTCAAGGAATTTTGTACAGATCATAACCACCAATAAACTCTAATTTCTGTGTATATCTATCCTCTGCTTCTTTCTGACCAAGATTGTCTAAGTAATCCGGTAGTAGAGCTTTTTTAGCTGTAGTTTTCTTCGAACAACAGGAACAGACGTCGGACATCTTTGCTTGGCTTCAGTATGTGAACAGTATGTAAACAAAGTTTGCTTGTTCCCCAGGTCTAGGGTAGCGACGGTTGCTAACATAAATGGAACATCAGTGCAAGGGGTCTATTGAGATCATCTTTTTGAGCCAATGGGGTTCCGTAGGATATACTGTTGTAACTTCATCCTTTGAATGCATGGGGGGAACCCTCAGCACCTTCTGCATGGCTCGTCTCTATAATTTACACCAAACTTATTTCAGTACAAAACAGAACACTTGGGATCATGGAGTCCTGGAATCACAACATTTAAACCACTAGATTTGGGCCTTGACTGGGACATCATTTGGACCAACGTCTTCAAAAATCCTGCACATTGTATATGTCACTATACAGGAGATTCAAAATGAGATTAGCTAATCATCCAGAATGGACAAAATGTATGGAGAAATCCATAGGAACATGTATGCATATATTCTGGGAATGTCTGGGGATGTCCCAGCCTTGGTCTCAGATGTTGTCATTTTTAGCATGGGTCAATAGGGTTCCCAATCCAAAAACTTATTATTTTTAAAACGTACTGTTTTAATTATGCCTCTTTCATAGATCTTAGATGATGTGATAAAAAGCTGATTTTTGCAGAGTTAACTGCAGCAAAAAAGCCTATTATACACTCATGGTTCACCCGAGCTGCCCCATCACTACAAGAGTGGCTAGAACCCTAGCCAGTGTAGAGCTGTCTTTGGCAGAATTAAATAAAACATGTGCTTCTATAATCAGAGCAAAGGATAGATTTACCTCTCACTAATTTGCCAGTTTCTGGCACTTTGTTGGTCCACTATTAGTAATTAAATTCTTCACCTTCATGCCCGCATACACATTAAATCTATACATAAAAATTAAAACTGAAAACAATGATTGGTAAATAATCTTTGACATGTATTGCATTCAGACTAACACAGCAGCACATTATTTATTTGATGCTTCTCATGAATGTTATTGGTTTTTTTTTTTTCAAAATAAACACATTTCAATTTTGATTCTTGCAGCACGTTTCAAAAAAAAAGTTGGGATGGTCAAGCATTTACCATTTTGTAATGTTGCCATTCTTTCTCAAAATATTTAGAAGAATTTTAGGGACTGAAGGCACCAAGTGATGAACCATTTCAGGTGTTATTTTGTCCCATTCATCCTGCAAACAGGTTTTAAGGTGTACAAAAATACACGGCCATCGTTGTCATTTTTTGTTTCAAAATCCGCCATGCATTCTCTATTGGGGACAGAGGGGACAGGCACCCTCTTCTTCTGCAGCCATGCCTTTGAAATGTGTGCAGAATATAGTTTTGCATTGCTTTGTTGAAATATCCCTGGAAAAGGTGTCATCCTGAAGGCAACATATGTTGCTCCAAAATTTCAGTGTACTTTTCTGCATTAATGCTGCTATCACAGAAATGTAAGTTACCTTTGCCAAGGGCACTGACACAACCCCATGCTATTAACAGACCCTGGTTTTTGGACTTGTTGCTGGTAACAGTCTGGATGATTGTTTTCATCTTTGGTCCAGAACAGACAGCATCCATTTCTTCCAAAAAAGGCCTGGAATACTGATTCATCTGACCACAATACATGTTTCCACTGTGTGAATGCCTCTGAGCCCAGAGAAGTTGGTGGCACTTCTGGACACAGTTAACGTAATGCTTCGTTGTTGCACAGTAAAGATGTAACTGGCATTTGTGGATCTAAGTCTGTATTGTAGTGCTTGACAAAGGTTTGTCAAAGTAATCCAGAGTCCATGTGGTTATATCATCTATAGATGAATGAAGGTTCTCGATGCAAAGCCACCTGAGGGATTCGAGATCATGGTTGTTCAGCTTAGGCTTGCGCCCTTGCCCTTTACATGCCAAGATTCCTCCAGATTGCTTGAATCGTTTAATATTGTGCATCGTAGAGGGTGATATGTCAAGTCAACTTTATTTGTATAGTGCTTTTAACAACAGACATGGTCATAAAGCAGCTTTACAGAAAAAGAAAGACTTGTGACATGTGCTGATTTTATCCCTAATAAATTTATCTATCCCTGATGAGCAAGCCTGTGGCAATGGTGGCAAGGAAAAATTCCCTCAGATGACATGAGGAAGAAACCTTGAGAGGAACCAGACTCAAAAGGGAACCCATCCTCATTTGGGTGATAACAGATCGCGTGATTTATAAATAACTTGCTTCTATAACTGTGTCTTATATTGTCACAAAGTACAACTGTGTAACCAATAAATTCATCATAGTTTTAGGATGAAGAGATCTTGGGTAGGAAGAAAACACAACACAAGGAGCGGATCTCCTACGACACCCTACAGAAACTGGAAACAAGGAAGGAGAAGAAGGCCATGCTTAATACGAGTCAGACAGGATCAACCAAGGCAAAAGCACAGAAAGCATATACTGCTGCTGACAAAGAGGTGAAAAAGAACATCAAGAAGGACAAGAGAGACTACATCGACAACTTGACTAAACAGGCAGAGATGGCTGCAGGACAAGGAAACCTCAGAGACCTATACTTGGTGACAAAAAAGCTAGCAGGCTAAGTTCCAACAGACTGACAAACCGATAAAGGACAAAGACGGAAACCAACAACTGAAGAACAGCTGAAAAGATGGGCAGAGCACTTCAGAGAGTTGCTAAACTGACCAGCCCCAGAAGCACCTCCAAGCATCCCACCAGCAGAGACAGACTTACAAATTAACTGTGGGAAACCAACAAAGATAGAGATCAAGAAGGCCATCATGTCTCTAAAGGATGGGAAGGCAGCAGGACCAGATGAGATCTCAGCAGAAGCCATCAAAGCCAATGTAGGGATGGCCGTCAACATGCTGTACAGCCTCTTCAGCCAGATCTGGGAGGAGGAACAAGTCTTGGCTGAATGGAGGGAAGGGATTCTCATCAAACTACCCAAGAAAGGGGACCTGAGGGACTGCAGTAACTACCAAGGGATTATGCTTCTTTCAGTGCCTGGTAAAGTCCTCAACAGAGTTCTGTTGGAGAGGATGGAAGAGGCAGTTGACACCAAGCTTCGAGACCAGCAAGTAGGCTTCCGCTGGAGCAGATCATGTGCCAACCAGATCGCCACCCTACGCACTTTAGTGGAGCAATCATTGGAATGGAACTCTCCCCTCTACATTAACTTCATTAACTACAAGAAGGCATTCAACAATGTTGACAGAGATGCACTGTGGAAGCTACTGAGACACCATGGGGTACCAGAGGAGCTCATCTCCATTATCCAGTGCACCTACAAGAACATGACATGCAAAGTAGCTCATGCAGACCGGAGTGTGGAGTGTCACTTCAGGTCAACAGGAAGAAAACTGAGCTCATGAAGATCAACACCACTGCAAACACTCCAGTCACAGTAGGTGGGGAGCCAGTCAAAGAGGTTGAGTCCTTTGTGTACCAAGGAAGTGTGGTTGACTGACAGGAGGGCACAGACTGAGACATCACAGCTAGGATTGGCAAGGCAAGAACATCTGGGCCTCAAAGGAAATCCACACAGCCACAAAAATGCATTTCTTCAACTGCAACATCAAGTCGGTCTTACTCTATGGCTCAGAGACATGGAGAATGACCAGGGCATCACAGCAAAAGTTACAAACATTTATAAACGCTTGTCTACAACAAATCTTCAACATCAGGTGGCCTGACAGAATCAGCAATGAAGAATTGTGGCAACGGGCAGGACAAGAACCAGTCACCAAGCCAATTCTGAGAATAAAGTGGGGCTGTATTGGACATACCCTTAGGAAACCAGCATCCAGCGTCACCCATCAGGCACTGACCTGGAACCCCCAGGGTAGAAGAAAGAGAGGCTGGCCCAGAAACACCTGGAGGCGTGACACTGACGAGGGGCTGAGGAAATAGGGGACCAGCTGGTTGGAAGTGGGGAAAACTGCCCAGAACAGAGTCAGATGGTGGTGATTCGTTGATGGCCTATGCGCCATAAGGGGCGAAGGGCCTAAGTAAGTAAGTAAGTTCAGATGAAGTCTATTTTGTTGACTTTATCAACTGTTCATTGATGGAGACTCGAGTGCCAAACTGTTCATGACAACTGTAGTCCTAAAGTTATCATGGCAATTGTAGTCCCCAGTCATCATAACAAAACTAAGTGTCACTAAGTGTCCACAGCCATCTTCTAAGTGTATCTTTTGACTGTCCGTATGGAGCCATCCTCCACAGGACCAATGTGATGAGACTCCAGCCAGACATAAGGCATCAGGATGGATCAGGCAGTTCCGAAGAGCAGAAGAGGTCATCATCACTGGTGTCTCTGGATTGACATGTAACTTGACACTGAGAGATAGAGAGAGGGAGAAAGGAGAGGAGGAATGAGAGAGAGAGAGAAAAATACTGGTTGTTAGGTTTGCCCGGTATCACCTAATGGTTAAAGCATATATGCAGAACCATGGCCTCACTTTTTGTTTATAAATGCCTTGAGACCTCAAGAATGGCATAGGAATAGTTTTAAGCATTAACAATAAATCTAATATAGCAATTTTTATGATTAAAGTGATTCATATAGGTAGCGGTCTGAGTGAATGACCTTGACATCCGTGACATCACAGTAGGAAGTCTATCGGTCTCAAGAGACATTTCTGCTATACTAAAACACAGAGCTGACTGCAACTGCGATCCTCCATTTTGAGCTAATTTATCACCATGCCACATAGATGTGTTGCTGGCAGGTGCAGCAACACAACAGAAGGTGGATTTACGTTGCATTCATGGCCCAAGAATGTTCAAACTGCAAAGATTTGGATGTGTTTTGCGAGAAGTTCGTGGGCACATTGGGCGCTTACAAAGTGGTTTCTCCTCTGCTCTGCACACTTTACTGAAGACTCATATGAGACCTCTGATCTGTTGAGGAGCGTTGGCTATAAGCCCATACTGAAAGAGTGCAGTACCAACAATTAAATAAAACTACAAGAAAAGGAAGTAAGTTCATTTGCACCAGTTCTCCTGGAGCATAAGCCAAGGGTTATTGGTAAAACCCGGGATGGAACGGGACATGACACATTT
Organism: Neoarius graeffei; assembly: GCF_027579695.1. Lineage (NCBI taxonomy): Eukaryota > Metazoa > Chordata > Actinopteri > Siluriformes > Ariidae > Neoarius > Neoarius graeffei. The sequence continues at coordinate 26,753,159 of NC_083574.1, forward strand.
TTGCTTGGGCAGTGACCTCCCTGTGGTTGTTGCTAAAACCGGTGATGTCCCGTCCCGGGTTTTAGTAATTGCCTGAGCCGAGCAGTGATGGCAGAGTACTCAGTATGGAGAAAATGGAGAATGAGTAGACCAGCCGTCTGATTTCCCTGCTGGATATGCTTTCCTCAGCAGCAATATCTCACCCTTACATGGAAGAAGTGAATGAATGGAGAACTGAACGAACAACTGAAAGTCAGATTGTTTCAAAACAATCGGCCACAATATCGGCCTTCAAGAAGCGAGAACACAGATGGGTAAGCTCCAACTCTCATTTGGATACAAAACAACAAAAACAACAACACTCGTTGTTTACCTTCATTTAGATTAATACATGTAACTTGTATTGTGTATAGGGATGGGAATTGATAAGATTTTTACGATTCCGATTCCATTTTCGATTCTGCTTAACGATTCGGTTCTTTATCGATTCTCTTATCGATTCTCATTTGAAAAAAGAGGAGAACAAACAGGTCGATTAGCATCAACTTTGTTTAGTTTAGGAGTAACACAGATTCACCAGTCCGAAGCGTGTCGAAAACGTGACATTCATTTAAAAGTATCGCATACTGTGTGCGCAAATGTTTTTGCATATTACTCGTGTTCCCTCCCGACGATGTAATATCTACTTTGCAATGGCTGCAGGTCTCCCGGTTGTTATCTTTCCTTGAAAAATGCAGCCAAACTTTTGAGCATTTAAACCGCTTGGTTGCCATGTTTACTGCTTACTGCATGTCGCTACGCACGTTGCGTAACTTGCGTAATATACATGGCGTTAGTCGTGCCCGCTGGCAGGGGCACCACTAGAAATCTTGGGCCCTATGAAAGATTACAATTTAGGGCCCCCCGGTAAAATTTTCAAGCTCAAGCAACTGAATTTGAAGTCTGTTTTTGGCTGGCACTTCTACTTTACTATGCATGTGATCAGCTACCTAGCAAGTTTAGGTGATACAATTATTTGGTATATGAACATTTTAAATGCAGAACTGTCAGAATTAGACTGAATAAACTGTTGCCTTAAAATGAAAATTCCATGATGTATCTTATGGAAGGGCGGCACGGTGGTGTAGTGGTTAGTGCTGTCGCCTCACAGTAAGAAGGTCCTGGGTTTGAGCCCCGGGGCCGGCAAGGGCCTTTCTGTGTGGAGTTTGCATGGTGTCCTCGTGGGTGTCCTCGTGGGTTTCCTCCGGGTGCTCCGGTTTCCCCCAAAGACATGCAGGTTAGGTTAACTGGTGACTCTAAAGTGAGTGTGAATGGTTGTCTGTGTCTATGTGTCAGCCCTGTGATGACCTGGCGACTTGTCCAGGGTGTACCCCACCTTTTGCCCATAGTCAGCTGGGATAGGCTCCAGCTTGCCTGCGACCCTGTAGAAGGATAAAGCGGCTTGAGATAATGTGATGTGATGTGATCTTATGGAAGGGCGGCACGGTGGTGTAGTGGTTAGTGCTGTCGCCTCACAGTAAGAAGGTCCTGGGTTTGAGCCCCGGGGCCGGCAAGGGCCTTTCTGTGTGGAGTTTGCATGGTGTCCTCGTGGGTTTCCTCCGGGTGCTCCGGTTTCCCCCAAAGACATGCAGGTTAGGTTAACTGGTGACTCTAAAGTGAGTGTGAATGGTTGTCTGTGTCTATGTGTCAGCCCTGTAATGACCTGGCGACTTGTCCAGGGTGTACCCCACCTTTTGCCCATAGTCAGCTGGGATAGGCTCCAGCTTGCCTGCGACCCTGTAGAAGGATAAAGCGGCTAGAGATAATGAGATGAGATATTATGGAAGATATATATATATATTTTTTTCTTTTATTAGCAACTATTATTAGGCCACTCAGTAGCTTATGGAGTTCATTCAATCCAAATGTTTGTGTTGAGAGAAATTGCATGCATCACTGTATCAGTATGGATTTATAACATTCTGTATGCACATTATGGATACTCCAGAGCCCTCCAGCAAACATCATCAATAATCAGAATTACAAAATGTATTCCTTTGTTTCCTCCATTTATTGACTTATTGTATGTGATCAAATGTATGCCTTGATGAATAACTACACTAGTTTTCTGATACAATTACATAGTGCACTGCAAGAAATCCACGAAGTGTTTTTGGTTTCTTTTAGGCATCACACATTTATTAGAAAACACAGCAAATGTTCAAATATTCAAGTTAAATACTTAGCAACAGTATCAATAAATCCACACATGAACAATAGCAATGATATCTATGACCACAGCTAATGTGCAAAATATTAAAGTTAAATACTTAACAATATCAACAAATCCACACATGAACAATGGCAAAACATCTAGACTTAATTATACAATAAAGATACCTATGAAATAAAGGTGATTTTTTTCACACAGTGTGATATCCGGACTTCATAATTTATTACACCTGCTCCTGCTTAGCAACTTCTAGAATGTTCACCTCTGTTGCACACATAGAAAAACTGCCAGCTGCTCTAAGCTGCGCTAATAGCGGCGCTGTGCACATACGGAGCTACACATTTCACGTGTCCCGCTCCCAGAATCAGACTGTACCATTAGTAAAAAGGGTGGGGGGTGAAATGACAATATCATAAATAATTCAAGAAAAATGTTATAGCAAATCATAACCATGTATAATTTGCATATTTTAACAGATGAAATGAAATATTTTATTTCAAAAACTTACACAAGGCAATACTATTAAAATAATATTAATATCCCTCACAGGCCCCCCTGTCAGTGCCAGGCCCTTAGAATCATCCTGACTTTTCCCCTGCCCACTGGAATCGATAAGGGAATCGTTAGCAAATCTGGCAAACGATTCCATGGAAGTGAAACACTGGGAACCAGTTCTCAACAAGAACCGGTTTTCGATTCCCATTCCTAATAGTGTATTTAAGTTACTGGTATAAGATTATTTAATTTGCTTCAGAATGTGATTGTCTCAGTTTATCTGATTATTTAATTAGCCTTTTGCATTTTATCAGTGAAAATGCTTGCATGTACATGTTTGTTGCATAAGTTATAACACCTATTCTGTTTTAATGAGAGTCAAGCCACAATCAATGAAGTCAAATCAGTCTTAATTGAACAAGTCGGTAATGGTATTTCTTACTTTCACCATAAATTTTTATTTATATGACTTTGGTCTATACCTGTCAAAGGCCTCAGCCGTAAAATCGGTGACCGCTGTGACATCATACACTCAGGGCTGGCTGGCTCAGCGGGACAATTACAATACTAACTTTGCGGTCGATTTTAACTCTCAAAAATATCTTTTTTTTTTATTCCCATTTATGCAGCATACAAGAGTCAAGGATGGAGATACTATCCACTCAGAAATGTATTTAAAAATAAAAGTTCTGCGTATATCCTTTAAGAATGCATCATTTTGCACTGAGTGCAAGCAAATGCAAATTCCAAATTCAAATTATGTATGTTACATACATAATCATACAGAGTATGAGATGCAGTGAAATGCTTATTGCAGTGCTCTGTAGGTTGTGAAGATTGGGGGGGGGGGGGTAGTAAAAAGGAAAGGGAGTAGGATAGAATGTAAATAGAATTTTAAAAAAGAATAAAGAAATAATGTGATGATGGAGTGCTTTGTAGAACATACACTTATATATATCTCCAGCCACTGGGGGTGCATAAGCGTACTCTTGGTGCCGGTCCCAAGCCCGGATAAATTGGAGAGGGTTGCGTCAGGAAGGGCATCTGGCAGAAAACTGTGGCAAATCTGCCATGCGGAATGAAAAGAGAAATACCATACTGGATCGGTCGGGGCCTGGGTTAACAACGACCTCCTCCGGTACTGTTGGTCAACAGGGTGCCGGTGGAAAGTGCACCAAAACGGAGAAGGAGAAAGAGAGGGGGGAGGCGTGTTAGGAGAGAGTGTGAAAGATGGAAGGGAAGGAGCTTAGAATTGAGGGTAGGAACACTGAATGTGGGAACGTTGACTGGCAGAGCGCAAGAGTTAGCAGGTATGATGGAAAGAAGGAAGTTGGATATTTTGTGTGTGCAGGAGACGAGGTGGAAAGGAAGCAAGGCCAAGAACATTGGAGATGGATGCAAGTTGTTTTATTATGGAGTTGATGGAAAGAGAAATGGTGTTGGTATTGTTTTGAGGGGAGAGTTGGTCAACAGTGTGATTGATGTGAAGAGGGTGTCAGATAGAGTGATAGGCATGAAGTTGGAGATTCAAGGAGTGGTAATCAATGTTGTGTGTGCATATGCCCCACAGGTTGGATTTGAGAATGAAGAGAAAGAGTCTTTCTGGGAAAAGATGGATGAAGTGGTACAAAGTATACCGAGGGAGGAATGCATGCTGATAGGAGCAAATTTCAATGGACATGTTGGCGAGGGAAACAGAGGAGATGAGGACGTGATGGGCAGATATGGTATAAGAGAGAGAAATGTGGACGGGCAAATGGTGATTGATTTTTCAAAGAGGATGAATTTGGCAATTGTCAATACATACTTTGAGAAGAAAGAGCAGCACAGGGTGACGTTTAAGTGTGGAGGAAGATCTACACAGGTGGACAATATACTCTGCAGAAGGGGTAACCTGAAGGAGATTGGAGACTCGAAAGTGATGGCAGGGGAGAGTGTAGCTAGACAACATCAAGTGGTCGTGTGCAGGATGAGCTTGAAAGTGAAAAAGAGGAAGAATGAAATAGTGGAGCCAAAGATTAAGTGGTGGAAACTAAAAGAGGTTGAACATCAGAAGGAGTTTAGGGAAGAAATGAGACGAGCATTGAGTGGTCATGGAAGTCTGCCAGAAGATTGGAATACTACTGCTGTACTAGTAAGAGAGGCAGCAAGGAACATGCTAGGGTGGTCATCAGGAAGGAGGAAGGAAGACAAGGAGACATGGTGGTGGAACAAAGAAGTGCAGGAAATTATAAATGAGAAGAGGCTAGCAAAGAAGAATTGGGATGATCAGAGAGATGAGGAAAGCAGGTGGTTATACAGAGAGACGAGACAGAAGGCAAAAAGAGCGGTGGTGAAGGCGAAAGCAGATGCATACCAGGAGTTGTACGAAAGACTGGAGACCAAAGAAGCAGAGAAAGACCTGTACAGACTAGCTAGGAAGAGAAACAGGGAAGCGAGGGATGTACAGCAGGTAAGAGTGATGAAAGATGTAAATGGAAATATGCTGACAAACAAAGTGTATTAAGAAGGTGGAAAGAGTACTTTGAGGATTTATTAAATAAGGAGAATCCAAGAGAGAAAAGGTCAGATTCATTGGAGACAGCAAATCAGGAAGCAGAGTTGGTTAGTAAGTATGAGGTGAGGGCAGCCATGAAAAGAACGAAGACTGAGAAAGCAGTCGGACCAGATGGTATCCCAATTGAGGCTTGGAGATGTTTGGGTGAGACGGATGTGGAGTTCCTAACGAGATTGTTTAATAAGATCCCAGAGAATGAGAAAATGCCAAATGAATGGAGAAAGAGTGTGCTAGTCCCAATATACAAGAATAAGGGAGATGTACAGAGCTGCAGTAATTACAGAGGGATAAAATTGATGAGCCAGTGAAGATGATGAGAGTGTAGTGAAGATGCAAGGAGTAGACGTAAAGAAAGTTGGTGAATTCAAGTACCTGGGGTCAACTGTGCAGGAAAATGGGGGCTGCGATAGTGAGGTGAGAAAGAGAGTGCAGGCAGGGTGGAGCAGTTGGAGAAGGATTTCGGGAGTCATTTGTGATCGGAAAGTCCCAGCAAAAGTGAAAGGTAAGCTGTATAAGATAGTAGTAAGACCAGCTGTGATGTATGGATTGGAGAACATACCCTTAACGAAGAGACAGGAGGCAAAGTTGGAGGTGGTGGAGTTGAGGATGTTAAGGTTTGCGATGGGAGTGACAAGGTTGGACAGGATAAGGAACGAGCACATCAGAGGGACAGCACATGTGGAGAGCTTGGGAATTAAGCTAAGAGAGATGAGACTGAGATGGTATGGACACATCCTGAGAAGAGATGCAGAGCATGTTGGAAGGAGAATGTTGAGGATGGAGCTGCCAGGCAAATGAAAACGAGGAAGGCCAAAGAGGAGATACATGGATGTGGTGAGAGAGGACATGAAAGTGGCAGGTGTGGTAGAGAAGGATGAGGAGGACAGAGAGCAATGGAGACGAAAGATCCGCTGTGGCAACCCCTAATCGGGAGCAGCCAAAAGAAGTCAAGTCAACTTTATTGTCAAATATGCTATTGTAACAGTTCTAACGAAGGGGTGGAGCACAGAGGACGGCAGGACAGAGATCAGGTTTGTAAATACGGCTTTTATTGCCACACTTTTCAGTGAACAATTTCCAATTCAGACACACACCAACACACAACCGGCGTCTGGTTCGGGGATGAGCCCCTCTGCTCTCTGCTCTCCCTCTTTAAATAGGGTGTGGTCACTGGGAAGACACACACAAACACAGGTTAATTGACAACAGGTGTAATGATTCTGCCACTTACCTTCCCTGACTCCGCCCTCCTGTCACAGACCGGCGCTTGGCCACGCCCCCACTGCCACATACCCCCACCGCCCGACTCAGGCCGGGCGGCTGTCCGGCCTGCAGCCGACTCCCCCCCCCCCCCCCCCCCCCCGACGGGAGAGGAAGTCCGCCACGACCATCTGCGCCCCCGGCCTGTGGACCACCTTGAAATTAAAGGGTTGGAGTGCCAGATACCAACGGGTGATCCGCGCGTTGGCATCCTTCATGCGGTGGAGCCACTGGAGGGGTGCGTGGTCTGAACAGAGGGTGAAAGGTAGTAACGGAGGGCGAGGACCACCCACTTGATTGCTAGACACTCTCTTTGGTGCTGTAGTGCCCCTCACACACCGACAACTTCCTGCTGATTTATAGGACTGGGAGGTCCTCCCCTTCCACCTCCTGGGACAAAACCGCCCCCAGCCCTCTGTCCGACGCGTCGGTCTGTAATATAAAGGGGAGAGAAAAGTCAGGGGAGTGTGAAAGTGGCCCCCCACACAGTGCGGCCTTTACCTCAGAAAAAGCCCGCTGGCATTGCTCCGTCCACTGGACCGGATCTGGTGCCCCCTTTTTATTGAGATCAGTCAGCGGGCTGGTGACATCCAAATAATGAGGTATAAACCTCCGATAATAGCCAGCCAGCCCCGGGAACTGTCTCACCCCCTTTTTGGTCTTGGGCCTCAGGCAGGCCGCAATTGCTGCAGTCTTGTTAATTTGGGGCCGCACCTGCCCGTTGCCCAAGTGGAAGCCCAGATACCGTACTTCCACCCGCCCAATCGCACACTTCTTCAGGTTGGCTGTGAGCCCCGCTCGTCTCAGCGACCTAAGGACGGCCCTCAGACGTTCGAGATGCCTTGGCCAGTCATTACTATAGATGATGATGTCATCAAGGTAGGCGGACGCATAGGTGGCGTGGGGGCGGAGGACCCTGTCCATAAGCCGCTAAAACATAGCGGGTGCCCCAAACAGCCTGAACGGAAGTGTGACGAACTGGTGTAAACCGAGTGGTGTGGAAAAGGCCGTTTTTTCGCGGGATAGTGGAGTCAAGGGGATCTGCCAGTATCCCTTTGTTAAATCCAGTGTCGAATAAAAGCGAGCAGTGCCTAGTCGATCGAGCAACTCATCAATACGAGGCATTGGGTACGCGTCAAATTTAGACACCGCGTTGACTTTTCTATAGTCCACACAGAACCGGACCGACCCGTCGGTCTTGGGTACCAAGACCACCGGGTTGCTCCAGTCACTGTGGGACTCCTCGACGATGCCCATTTCGAGCATGGCCTCGAGTTCTTCCCGAACCACCTTTTTTTTTGTGTTCGGGTAGCCTGTAAGGGCGGCTGCGCACTACCACCCCCGGGGGCTTCTCAATGTGGTGCTCTATGAGGTTGGTGCGGCCGGGCAGGGGCGAGAACACGTCCGAAAACTCGGTCTGCAACTGGGCGACCTCCGTGAGTTGGGTCGGGGAGAGGTGGTCTCTACAGGGGACCGGAGAGGTATGCGATGTCAATGTGCCTTTTTGAACCTCCGGCCCCAGCTCCGCCTCCTCCGGAACCACCGACACCAATGCTACAGGGACCTCCTCGTTCCAGAGTTTGAGTAGATTGAGGTGGTAAATCTGTAGCGCCCCACCCCTGTCCATCCGCCTCACCTCATAGTCGATGTCCCCGGCTCGCCGTGTGACCTCGAAGGGTCCTTGCCACTTGGCGACTAATTTAGAGCTCGATGTGGGCAACAGTATGAGTACTTTATGTCCTGGTGCGAACTCGCTAAGGCACATACCCTTGTCGTACAGGCGGGTATGCCGTTCTTGGGCCTGCCGCAAATTCTCCTGGGTTAGGTGCGTGAGTGTGTGAAGTTTTGCGCGCAGGTCAATAACGTATTGAATTTTGTTTTTACTTGGTGAAGGTCCCTCCTCCCAATTTTCTCACAGCACATCTAAAATGCCGCGCGGCTTACGCCCATATAATAATTCAAACGGGGAGAACCCCGTGGAGGCTTGGGGGACCTCTCGCACTACAAATAACAAGGGTTCGAGCCACTTATCCCAGTTACGTGCGTCCTCACTTACAAATTTTTTAATTATGTTCTTGAGGGTGCGATTAAACCTTTCCACTAAACCGTCCGTTTGTGGGTGATAAACGCTGGTGCGGATCGGCTTGATACCTAATAACCCATACAGTTCGTTGAGTGTTCGTGACATAAAGGAGGTGCCTTGATCAGTCAGAATCTCTTTCGGGATTCCAACTCGGGAGATGACACGGAAGAGTGCCTCTGCAATACTGCGTGCTGAGATATTGCGAAGAGGCACGGCTTCCAGGTATCGCGTTGCATAGTCCACCAGAACTAATATAAAGCGGTACCCTCGTGTTGACCGATCTAATGGCCCGACGAGATCCATCCCAATTCTTTCGAATGGGGTCTCGATTAATGGTAAAGGGCGCAAAGGCGCTTTTGGAATGGCCGCTGGATTTACTAACTGGCATTCGCGGCACGCCGTACACCACCTACGGACATCGCCGCGAATCCCCGGCCAATAAAATCGGGCCATTATTCGGGCTCGTGTCTTATCCTGCCCTCAGTGTCCAGCCATGGGATTAAAGTGAGCCGCCTGGAATACCAATTCCCGACGGCTCTTCAGAATTAAAAGCTGCGTGACTCGCTCTTTAGTTTGAGTGTCCTGCGTCACTCAGTATAACCTATCCTTCATAATCGCGAAGTAGGGGAAGGATGGAGTGGTGTTCGGCTGGAGCGTTTGACCATCGATTACTCTCACTTGGTCAAACGCATGCCGCAGAGTCTCGTCTCGCGACTGCTCTAATGGGAAATCTGCAAGGGATTCCCCAACAGAGGAGGGGCCGGCGGCTCCTCACTCTGACGTGGAGATGACGTAGATGGCTCTGTGACAGCTGCTCCCGCCAAAGCGACACCGGGACCTCCCCCTGTTAAATGGCAGGACCCACTCTTTACTAAGTGTGTCATTAAATCCCGAAATCCCGGCCAATCCGTCCCCAAAATTAAAGAGTGGGTAAGGCAAGGATTAACCGCCACCTTCACTATAAATTTTTCCCCTCTGAAAAAAATGTGGACCGACACCAAAGGGTAGCTGTGAACGTCCCCGTGCACACACAACACCTTCACCCCCTGTGCTCCCCCAATGCCTCGTTTTGCACCAGGCTTTGGTGAACTGAAGTCTGATTACAACCAGAATCCACCAATGCCTGATATGTATCCCCTTGAATACTCACCGGTATGTGATACGCTCCGGCCCGATCGAGGGCGGCTCCTGGTGCGTCGGGGATCCGAACCACCACGCCCACCTCCATGACCGTGCACTGTTGTTGGAGGTGGCCTGGCTCCCCGCAGCGCCAGCAAACCGGCCCGGGCTTCCTCTCCGCAACAGTGTTCTGGGGCTCACTCACCTGAGGAGGGGGAGAGACAGACACAGAAGGGAGAAACGGGAGGGCACCGCGGGTGCGGCGGGCCGGCACAAGTGGCGCCGGCCCCCGCCTCCGCAGTGGGGGAATGGGGCGAGGACGAGACACAGGAGGAGAGGGAGAGAGAGAGAGAGAGAAGAGGAGAGAAGAGAAGAGGCTGTCTGCTGTCCTGCCGCCGTGACAGCCGCCATATGGTCCTCCGCCAGCTCGACTGCTTGATCCAGCGACGCCGGACGGTGGCACTGGACCCATTCCGCGGTTCCCGCTGGTAAGCGTGCAATGAATTGCTCCAGCACCACCTGGTCGATGATCCCCTCGGCGTTGCGGTTGTCAGCCCTCAACCACTGCCAGCAGACGTCCCGGAGTTGCTGGCTGAACGCGAATGGCCGGCCGACTTCCTCCAAGCGCAGAAGCGCTGATGCTGCTGTTCCGGGGTGCGCCCCACACGCTGGAGGATGGCCCGGCGAAGGTCTGCATAGACCGGTCGGCCGGGAGCTGTAGCGCGCCCAGCTGTGCCTCTCCTGTTAGCAGGGGGAGGAGGCGCGCTGCGTGCTGCTCCATCGGCCACCCCGAGGTCTCCGTGACTTGCTCGAAGAGTATGATGAATGCCTCGGGGTCGTCCTGCGGGCCCATCTTTGTTAGGGTGAGGGGGACGGGCCCGTGGTGGGAGCATTGGTGGACCCCGCCGACGCAAGGAGGTGCCGGAACGCCTGTTGATCTTCTTGTTGGGCCAACACCAGGGCCTCGAACCATTGTTCTTGCTCCTTTCGGAGGGTGAGTAGCACCTGGTGCTGGCTTTGCTGGGCCGTGGCGAGGGCGTGGACCAGTTCGGTGAACGGGGAGGACTCCATGGGGCTGTTAGGCTGCTGTGCTCCAGATCCCGGATTTCAGCACCACTGTAACAGTTCTAACGAAGGGGTGGAGCACAGAGGATGGCAGGACAGAGATCAGGTTTGTAAATACGGCTTTTATTGCCACACTTTTCAGTGAACAATTTCCAATTCAGACACACACCAACACACAACCGGCATCTGGTTCGGGGATGAGCCCCTCTGCTCTCTGCTCTCCCTCTTTAAATAGGGCATGGTCACTGGGAAGACACACACAAACACAGGTTAATTGACAACAGGTGTAGTGATTCTGCCACTTACCTTCCCTGACTCCGCCCTCCTGTCACAGACCGGCGCATGGCCACTCCCCCGCTGCCAGAGCTATACATGCTCGACATACAGCACAGATGAAATTTCAGTCCTCTCTGACCCACGGTGCAAACAGGCAATGCAATAAATAAAAATAAAAATAGAATAATTGAAAAAAAAACAAACAATATAAACAGTATAAACACTCTAGATAGGAACTAGACATAGACCAAACAGACAAACAATATAAACAGTATAAATAAACAGTATAAACACATACATATACACACACACACACACACACACTGGTTCAAATAACCAAACAGTCAAGGGCACTTGAGGTATAGCAGGTAAACATGAAACATGAAATAAGCAGTATAAACAAACTAGCAGCTGTTAAGATGAGGTAGTGCAGAATAGTGCAAATGAGCAAGGTAAAGTGAGATGTGCGGTCCCTGAGTTCAGTGCGTTAATGAACGATGAGATGTATGTATGTGTGTGTGTGTGCATGTGTTGGGGGGGAAACTGTGAGGATGACATGTCAGATGCTGAAGGGTGGTGTGTGAGCAGAATCTGTGGCAGGGGGCAGAGGGGGGAGGAGGGGCAGAACAGGGAGGGAGTTGAGCCTCCTGACTGCCTGGTGAAAGAAACTGTTCTTGAGCCTGCTGGTTTTGGCCCGGAGACTCCACAGTCTCCTCCCCGATGGCAGCAGGCTGAAGAGGCTGTGAGATGGGTGGGTGGGTGGGATCACCTGCAATCCTGATGGCTTTGCGGGTGAGGCGGGAGTTATAAATATCCATTAGAGAAGGGAGAGAGACACCAATGATCCTCTCAGCTGCTCTCACGATGCGCTGCAGAGACTTGCAGCAGGACACGGTGCAGGCGCCATACCACACGGTGATGCAGCTGGTCAGAATGTTCTCGATAGTGCCTCTGTAGAAAGTGTGCATGATGGGGGCTGGGGCTCTTGCTCTCCTCAGTTTGCGGAGGAAGTACAGATGCTTTTGGGCTTTTTTGGCCAGGGATGCAGTGTTGTTGCTCCAGGACAGGTCTTCAGAGATGTGCACACCCAGAAACTTGGTGCTGCTCACCCTCTCCACTGCAGCACCGTTGATAGATAGTGGAGCATGCTGGGTGTGCTCTCTCCTGAAGTCCACAACAATCTCTTCTTCTCCACGTTCAGACGGAGATTGTTGTCCTTGCACCACATGGCCAAGCGGCTCACCTCACTCCTGTAGATTGTCTCATCACCATTGTTGATGAGACCCACCACAGTCGTGTCATCCGCAAACTTAACGAAGAGATTTGAGCTGGATGTTGGTGTGCAGTCGTGGGTCAGCAGAGTGAAGAGGAGGGGGCTTAGCATGCATCCTTGGGGGGGGCCCCATGTTCAGTGTGATGGTGCTGGAGGAGTTGCTGCCGACCCGTACAGTCTGTGGTCTCCCCGTCAGGAAGTCCAGCAGCCAGTTGCACAGGGAGGTGTTGAGTCCCAGCTGGTCCAGTTTATGAATGAGCTGCTGAGGAATGATTGTGTTGAATGCTGAGCTGAAGTCTATGAACAGCATTCTGACACGGTTGGACTGATATGCAAACTGGAAAGGGTCCAGGGCGGGGGGGCGGGCAGACTTGATATGCTTCATGACTAGCCGCTCGAAGCACTTCATGAGGATGGGAGTGAGTGCGACAGGGCGGTAGTCATTGAAGCAGGAGGGAGACGGCTTCTTCGGGACCGGGATGATGGTGGTGGTTTTTGAGGCATGTGGGGACAACAGCCTGGCTCAACGAGATGTTGAAGATGTCTGTAAAGACATCTGTGAGCTCCTCGGCACAGTCTCTCAGGACACGACCAGGAATGTTATCAGTACCTGGGGCTTTTCATGCATTTGAAGAAGAAGATATATATATATATGTGTATATACACACACACACGTACACACTCTAGAATATACAATATACAGAATATGTATTTATTTTGCACACAATAAATATATTGCACTGTAACGAATAGGTCAGTAACAGTGTTGAGAACGACAGCCTCCAAACATGGCCACTCTAAACTACAACTTCCAAGAATCACAGCGCCCCTTTTTCTTCCCAATATCGCCTGTATTTTTTTCTCAAATATCCCCACTCCAGTCCAGTTGATGGTGGTAATGCCTCTTTAAGTTGGTTTGTCAACCTCCAAAAATTCATGTAATAAATGTTTTATTTATTTACATGTATCCATCCATCCATTATCTATAGCCGCTTATCCTGTACAGGGTCGCAGGCAAGCTGGAGCCTATCCCAGCTGACTATGGGCAAGAGGCGGGGTACACCCTGGACAAGTCGCCAGATCATCGCAGGGCTGACACATAGAGACAAACAAACATTCACACCTATGTTCAATTTAGAGCCACCAATTAGCCTAACCTACATGTCTTTGGACTGTGGGGGAAACCGGAGCACCCGGAGGAAACCCACGCAGACATGCAAACTCCACACAGAAAGGTCCTCGTCAGCCGCTGGGCTCGAACCCTGGACTTTCTTGCTGTGAGGCAACAGTGCTAACCACTGTGTGTGTGTATTTATGTAAAAAGTTTATTTATTCTTCTACATCATTATGAGTACAATACCAAATGTGTTTTTTTTCCCACACTATTTTAAGTCACACTATTTGTAGGCAATTGAACAGGCATAGCTCTGGAAATATGTACTGTACATAGTTCCACTTTTTAAAAATTGCATGTCATGTAAGTGAATTTGGGCAACACATTGGTGTAGTGGTTAGCACTGTTGCTTCATAGCAAAAAGGTTCTGGGTTTCAACCTCATGGCCAACTGGGGCCTTTCTATGCGGTTTTTGCATATTCTGGGTTGCCTGTGTGGGTTTCCTCCTGGTGTTCCAGTTTACTCCCGCAGTCCAAAGACATGTGGAGTAGGTCAACTGGCTACTTATATTGCCCATAGGTGTGAGTGTGAATGGTTGTTCATCTCTGTGTTAGCCCTGCGATAGATTTGGTGGCCTGCCCAGGGTGCATCCTGTCTGTCTCAGAAAGTTTTATTTTGCTAATAACATTTCAGTCAGACTGGCTGCCATAAAATTAGCAGCAATTCAATTACTAAATGATTTAGTTAAGGAAACTGTTATAATGTATTTTAAAGTGGGCTTGTTAAGAGGATTGTGCTTGGCTTTTAGCAGATTATCAAAGAAACAATACAATTTCATCTAAAAAATCATTGAGACATGCAGCTGGAGATAACATTGTGGTATCATCATACATACTGCTATAAGACAGAGTAATGATATGTCTTTCTTTCTTTCTTTCTTCTTTCTCTCTCTGTTTCGATCTATAAAGCACATCAGGCTCCAGGTGTTCCCAATCAGCAGCCCATCACGCCGCCAGCTGTGTACCCACCAAGTTCAAATTCATCAGCAGGTGGTGTCTTGTACCTGATTGTGGGCTGCATTTTGGGTGTCATGGTGCTCATTTTGCTCATCTTCATCATCATGTGCCTGTGGAGAAACCGCCAGCAGCATAGCATGCACAGTGAGTCCCAGTGTTGTGTCACATTTTCCCCTGTGCCAGCAGGCACTATAAAGCTCTGAATGGGGTTGAGTAACAGAGTAAATACTTTGGTCTGTACATAAACAGGTTGGCAAACAAGTAATGTGTTCATAAGGACCTGGATATTCATATGTTTTACACTTTTTACTAATTTTACACCTTTTTTTTTGGAACAACAACACCAACAATATATATATTTCTCTCTGTCTCTCCTCTTTCTGTTTCCCTCCATTTCTACAGAGTGCAACCCTCCTGGTTACCTGTACCAGCCTGCTGAGATGAATGGTCACATGATGGAGTACACAACACTATCTGGCTCTAGTCAGCTCAACGGCAACATGCATGGTCACTGCATGAACAGTGGGTCCATCATGCCCCAGGGTTGCCATCACCTCCACCATAAACTTCCCAATGGTCTGACTCTGCTAAATGGGTCAGGTTCTCTCTACAGTCTGGGACATTCCCACACTCATGACATACCTCTGCCTCACAGGACCGTGGACTTTGAGCATACACACCTTCACCATGTGCACAGTGTAAGTAGGTGGAGACCTTGTCTGGCTGTAACCAGTGGACAAATTATGTGGATTTATATGTTCACATTATATGGGCTTTTTTATCTGAATTATATATCAGAGGTGTTCCACAATTATTTGTCTAGCTACATTACCCTTTATAAAGTTCCAGGTATGTCTGAATGGTGACCATTGTTTGAGCATTAGTGATTAGTTTATTATTATAAATAAGATAAATTAGAATTTGAATGCCTTTATTGTCATTGTACACAGTACAACGAAATTGAAGTGCTTCATCTGATAACGATTTAAAAAAACACGTTTATAAACAACATAAAATTTATAAGACAAACATAAAACCAATAATAAAAAAAATCAAGTGATAAGTTAAAAGTTATTGCACAGTTTTGTTATTGCACTTAATGTACAGTGGTGCTTGAAAGTTTGTGAACCCTTTAAAATTTTCTATATTTCTGCATAAATATAACCTAAAACATCATCAGATTTTCACACAAATCTTAAAATTAGATAAAGAGAACCCAGTTAAACAAATGAGACAAAAATATTATACTTAGTCATTTATTTATTGAGGAAAATGATCCAATATTACATATCTGTGAGTGGCAAAAGTATGTGAACCTCTAGGATTAACAGTTAATTTAAAGGTGAAATTAGACTCGGGTGTTTTCAATCAATGGGATGACAATCAGGTGTGAGTGGGCACCCTGTTTTATTTAAAGAACAGGGATCTATCAAAGTCTGATCTTCACAACACATGTTTGTGGAAGTGTATCATGGCACGAACAAAGGAGATTTCTGAGGAACTCAGAAAAAGTGTTGTTGATGCTCATCAGGCTGGAAAAGGTTATAAAACCATCTCTAAAGAGTTTGGACTCCACCAATCCACAATCAGACAGATTGTGTACAAATTGAGGAAATTCAAGACCATTGTTACCCTCCCCAGGAGTGGTCGACCAACAAAGATCACTCCAAGAGCAAGGCGTGTAATAGCCGGCGAGGTCACAAAGGACCCCAGGGTAACTTCTAAGCAACTGAAGGCTTCTCTCACATTGGCTAATGTTAATGTTCATGAGTCCACCATCAGGAGAACACTGAACAACAATGGTGTGCATGGCAGGGTTGCAAGGAGAAAGCCACTGCTCTCCAAAAATAACATTGCTGCTCATCTCCAGTTTGCTAAAGATCATGTGGACATGCCAGAAGGCTATTGGAAAAATGTTTTGTGGACGGATGAGACCAAAATAGAAATTTTTGGTTTAAATGAGAAGTGTTATGTTTGGAGAAAGGAAGACACTGCATTCTAGTATAAGAACCTTATCCCATCTGTGAAACATGGTGGTGGTAGTATCATGGTTTGGGCCTGTTTTGCTGCATCTGGGCCAGGATGGCTTGCCATCATTGATGGAACAATGAATTCTGAATTATACCAGCAAATTCTAAAGGAAAATGTCAGGACATCTGTCCATGAACTGAATCTCAAGAGAAGGTGGGTCATGCAGCAAGACAATGACCCTAAGCACACAAGTTGTTCTACCAAAGAATGGTTAAAGAAGAATAAAGTTAATGTTTTGGAATGGCCAAGTCAAAGTCCTGACCTTAATCTAATCAAAATGTTGTGGAAGGACCTGAAGCAAGCGGTTCATGTGAGGAAACCCACCAACATCCCAGCGTTGAAGCTGTTCTGTATGGAGGAATGGGCTAAAATTCCTCCAAGCCAATGTGCAGGACTGATCAACAGTTACTGGAAACGTTTAGTTGCAGTTATTGCTGCACAAGGGGGTCACACCAGATACTGAAAGCAAAGGTTCACATACTTTTGCCACTCACAGATATGTAATATTGGATCATTTTCCTCAATAAATAAATGACCAAGTATAATATTTTTGTCTCATTTGTTTAACTGGGTTCTCTTTATCTACTTTTAGGACTTGTGTGAAAATCTGATGATGTTTTAGATCATATTTATGCGGAAATATAGAAAATTCTAAAGGGTTCACAAACTTTCAAGCACCACTGTATGAGGTCATAAGTCATGTGTTTACAGCATTCACAGTTCTGATGGCCTGTTGAGTCTGTTTGTTTTGCTTTTCAAGCTCCTATAGCGCCTCCCTGAGGGCAGGAGAGCAAACAGTTTGTGACCAGGGTGAGAATTGTCCTTGTTGAAGTTGCCGGCTTTGGTAAGGCACCATGAGTTGGAGATGATTTCCAGAGAAAGCAGGGGACAGCCAATAATTTTCTCTGCTGTTTTGATGGCCTTCTGGAGGGCTTTTCTCTCTGCTGCTGAGCAGCCAGCATACCACACTGTGATTCAGTATGCCAGCACAGTCTCTACAGTGGAGCACTGGAATGTCACTCGCAGATTCTCATCTAGTTTGGCTTTCCATAGCAGCCTCAGAAAGTGCAGCCGCTGCTGGGATTTCTTGATCACCACCTGAGTGTTTACCGGCCAGGAGAGGTTCTTTGAGATCGTCATCCCCAGGAACTTTCCACTTCTACCCCATTTATGAGGAGTGGAGCAGGTTCATCTCTGTATCTTCTGAAGTCGATAACCATCTCCTTGGTTTTGCTGGTGTTCAGTGCCAGGTTGTTTGCACACCATAAGTACAGCTCCTGGACCTTGTTCTTATATGCTAACTCATCACCACCTATGATGAGACCGACCACTGTGGTGTCATCCACAAATTTGATGATGGTGTTTGAGGCGTGGATGGGAGTGCAGTCATAGGTGTAAAGGAGTGGGCTCAGAACGCAGCCTTGTGGGGAACTAGTACTGAGTGTGATGGTGGAGGAGCTGCGGTGGCCAATTTTAACAGTCTGAGGGCAGTTGGTGAGAAAGTCTTTTATCCATGCACAAGGGAGTGGGAGAAAATCCAGATTGTACAGCTTTTCCACTAGTCTGCCAGGGATGATTGTGTTGAAAGCTGAGCTGTAATCAATAAAGAGCAACCTTACATAGGTGCCAGGGTGTTCCAGGTGGCTCAGTGCAGTGTGGAGGGCTGTGTTGATGGCATCCTCAGTGGATCTGTTTGCTCTGTATGCAAACTGTTAAGGGTCAAACATTGGTGGGAGGCAGTCCTGTGCTGTGCCACCAGTTTTTCAAAGCATTTCATAACACTGCAAAAAATTGAAAACTAAATTTGAGGAGCAAATTACTTAATACTAGTGAAATTATCTTGCTGCATGGACAGATGTTTTTACTTGATAAGACATCTTAGAATAAGTTGGTGGCAATCTAGAACTAGGTTTAATAATCTGAGTTGGTGTTTTGTAGTCTTCTAATAGGAAATACTAGATTATTTCAAGTATTTTCAAGATATTTTCACTTGCTAAGATATCATTTTTTGCAGTGTACCACTGACGTGAGAGCTATTGGTCTGTAGTCATTAAGACTGTTGATAGTTTGCTTCTTGGGGACAGGGATAACAGTAGCTGATTTTAAGCGGATGGGACTGTGGCTTGTGACAGGGAAAGATTGAAAATTTTTGTAAGGACCCCCAAGAGCTGGTCAGTACAAGCATTGAGCCTTGCTGAGTACTCCGTCCAATCCAGCAGCTTTCTTTTGGTTCACCATCTTGAGCACACGTCTCACTTGGTGCTCCTGGAAAGTGAGTGTGAAAGGCGTAGTGTGACTGAGTATGACAATGTTGTCTCAAACTGGGAAAAGAAATGGTTGAGTTCTTCTGCCAGTGAGGGGTCAGCGCGAACAATCACAAGTTAACTGCCCTTATAGTCGGTGATCTGCTGAAGTCCCTGCCACACCTGCCTTGGGTTGTTGTGTATTAGGTGGTTTAATGCCTCGCCTGAGGTCAGCTCTTGCCATGCTGTACTGAGCCCTCTCACCTGACACAGAGTTGGTTGCTTTCAACAGAGACTGTACCTCACTAGTCATCCAGGGTTTAAGGTTGGGATAGACCCGGATGCGTTTATCAGCTGTTACATTATCAGTACAGGTTTTTTTATCAAACAAAACAGTCTCTGTGTATGCTTCCAAGTCCTTATGTTCAAATATATTCCAATCTGTGTGTGCAAAGCAGTCCTGCAGCTGAGAGAGAGCTTCCCCTGGACAGGTTTTAATAATCCTAATGTCAGGCTTAGTCTGTCTCCTGAGTGGGGTGTAAACTGGCAGGAGTAGTAGTGAGAGGTGGTCTGACAGCCCCAGGTGTGGAATAGGTACTGCTCTCTATGCTTGCTTTAAGTTGGAACAGTGTGTTCTTCCCCCTGGTGGCACACTGTACATATTGTACACATTTAGGAAGCACAGCCCTTAGCTTAGCTTGATTAAAGTCCCCAGCAATAATGTACACCCCGTCTGGATGAGCCTGTTGTTGTTTTGTTTATTGTGTCATGCAGCAGGGTGAGAGCAGTGGTTAGCATTCGGTGGAATATATACAGAAGTGAGGAGTATAGCCATGAGCTCTCTTGGCAGATAGAAGTCAAGTCAAGTCAACTTTATTGTCAAATATGCTATACATGCTCGACATACAGCACAGATGAAATTTCAGTCCTCTCTGACCCACGGTGCAAACAGGCAATGCACCATCTCATCTCATCTCATTATCTGTAGCTGCTTTATCCTGTTCTACAGGGTCGCAGGCAAGCTGGAGCCTATCCCAGCTGACTACGGGCGAAAGGCGGGGTACACCCTGGACAAGTCGCCAGGTCATCACAGGGCTGACACATAGACACAGACAACCATTCACACTCACATTCACACCTACGGTCAATTTAGAGTCACCAGTTAACCTAACCTGCATTTCTTTGGACTGTGGGGGAAACCGGAGCACCCGGAGGAAACCCACGCGGACACGGGGAGAACATGCAAACTCCGCACAGAAAGGCCCTCGCCGGCCACAGGGCTCGAACCCGGACCTTCTTGCTGTGAGGCGACAGCGCTAACCACTACACCACCGGGCAATGCACCAATAAAATAAAAATAGAATAATTGAAAAAACAAACAACAATATAAACAGTATAAACACTCTAGATAGGAACTAGACATAGACTAAACACTCAGACAAACAATATAAACAGTATAAATAAACAGTATAAACACTAGATAAGAACAAGACATAGACTAAACACTCAGACAATGTAAACAGTGTAAACACTAGATAAGAACTACACACAGACTAAACACTCAAACAGACAATATAAACAGTATAAACACTCTAGATATGAACTAGACGTAGACTAAACACCCATATATACATACATACATTTTATATATATATATATATATATATATATATATATATATATATATATATATATATATACACCCACACACACCCACACACACGCGCACATAAATTGGTTCAAATAACCAAACAGTCAAGGGCACTTGAGGTATAGCAGGTAAACATGAAACATGAAATAAGCAGTATAAACAAACTAGCAGCTGTTAAGATGAGGTAGTGCAGAATAGTGCAAATGAGCGAGGTAAAGTGAGATGTGCAGTCCCTGAGTTCAGTGTGTTAATGAACGATGAGATGTATGTGTGTGTGTGTGTGTTGGGGGGGAAAACTGTGAGGATGACATGTCAGATGCTGAAGGGGGGTGTGCGAGCAGAATCTGTGGCAGGGGGCAGAGGGGGGAGGAGGGGCAGAACAGGGAGGGAGTTGAGCCAAGATGGTGGCGCACACACACGCAGCGGCTCCTCTCTGTCCCGACAGACAGAAGGGTCTACACATCACAGACATTGCCTCCACGTCAGGAGAACAGTAGTGAATATGAGCTTACAGTTTGTGTACCAGTCATTGTGAACATAGATACACAGCCCCCCTCCTCTGCTCTTACCAGAGTCTTTGTTTCTGTTATGACAGTGAGTGGAGCGGCCTGCTAGCTGAATTGCAGTGTCTGGGATCCACGGGTGTAGCCAGATTTCCATTATGATAATCGCACAGCAATCATGAATGGTGGAGTTTGCTGTGATTTGCAGATCCAATTCCTCTATTTTGTTGACAGTAGATTGGGTATGAGTGAGGAGGATGCTCGGAACCAGAGGCTTTTGCAGTTGTTCTTTCAGTCAAGCCCATAGGCCAGCTCAGCAACCTTGCTTTTGCTTCCATTCCCTTCACTGTCTGCGTCTCCTCACAGACCCAGCTACAATCCAAGTAGATCTCGGTGGTCTTGCTATATCGTGCGGTATGTTATGAGCTTGTTGGAAAGTTCTTGTAACATCAATGTGGCACCGCAGTCCAATGCTGAGCAAGTCCATATGACTGTAGACATTTTGCTTGATAGCACGTCCTAACAGACATTACACACACTACATACACAATTAATAGACATCACGTCAGAGAGCCAAAAGCCGCTGCATATACATCTTGGTTAAATTAAAGAACTTTGAATTAGTTTTTTCTGTGTTGTTTTGGTACTGGATCTTTTACATTTGGAATTGTGGGAACATGTAAAAGTGCATGTAAAAGATTTGAAAAACTAGGGTCGCTGAACTCCGGCCAGGTTTTTTTTTTTCTATATGTTGTGATGTAACATCAAAGAGAAGTTATCTTAATTAATTGTATTTCTGGTGTGGCAGCGAGGAAGCACATACACATCTGTACCCCAGATGGACACTGCTGACGGCATGAGCTGCCAGAACTTCTGTAACAACAACAGGTGAGAAAAAAACAGCTGTGGAGAAAGTACTCTTTCAGGCTATATGCCAGTCATCTGGGTCTCAAGAGTCCTTTCTGGTTCAGATATACACACCCACACAATGGCATAAGAACAACAGTATAGCTTGTTTATCTAATTGTGTGTGCGTGTGTGTATGTGTGTGTGTAGCACTAACCGTTTATTCATTGTGCAGCCATGCAACATTCTTAATGACAGCAGTGTTTACTTCTCAACTTCCCACAAGTCAGTGGGGAGCACTGGAGTGAATGAAACTGATAAGAGCAGAAGTCATTCAGAGTTTGCTGTGTGTGTGTGTGATTTCTGATTATTTACAACAATTTGTGTGCATTTCTGTGTGTATATTTACATTTTTGGGTTTAGACGTGTGCATGTATTAGTGTGTGTATCAGAAAGAAGGTGGATACAGCTTTTTCACTCAGCATAGATAAACAGGCCTTCTGTTTGGTAAAATGCATACAGGAGCTGACTAAGACTGAAGGCTGATTTGGATTATGGAATTTTTTTTTTTTTTATACACTGGACTTGTATATAAAAATTCCTTGGATTACAACAAGTCAATTTGCTTGGACCTTTGACTCCCTGACAGTTTAACAACCTAGATGAACAAAAAAATTCATATGCATCTCTGTGTTTATAAACAGGTGCTACACAAAAGCCAATGGAAATTTCTCAGGTGGCCTAAAACACCAGCTGGTACCGTGCCAGCTTGATGGTCTCGAGATGGTGCCTCTAAACCATGGTTCACTCCTATGCCATGGTACTGACAGCCTAGCACCCCAGGGGATTTGTGAGAGGATGGATGTGGAGATGGAGCAGATGCAGGTGAATGCAGACTCAAAAGCATCCCAGAATTTTGAGGGTATAACTGGACAAGATGTGCCAGACACCAGCTATAACAGAGGTGAGCCAGAAGCCCAACAGTTGTGTTCTAGATCATAACTCTTCCAGCTTTTTTTAATTAAAAAAATCTAATAGTTACCTGTTCTGCCTATGTGTTGAGCTACATTATATGGCTAAAAGTTTGTGGACACCCAACATCATACCTAAAAGTCCATTTCAAACACTTAGAAACTTAGAATATTGTGACAAAGTTCAATATTTTCCATCAATTATTTAAGAAAGTGAAAATGTAATATATTCTAGACTCATTACACATAAACTAAAATGTTTTAAGCATTTTTCTATTTTAGTGTTGATAATTATGGCTGACAGTACAAAAAAAACTTCTCAAAATATTAGAATATTTCATTTCGAGTTTGAGTAAACTAGTATAAATACAGTGTATCTCTTGGTCAAGTTCAGTACATACAACCACAGTCATGGGGAGGACTGCTGACTTGACAGCTGTCCAGAAGACAATCATCAACACCCTCCAAAAGGGGGGTAAGCAACGGAAGGTCATTGCTGAAAAGGCTGGCTGGAAAATGTGCACAAGCAACAGGGTGACCACAGCCTTGAGAAGATTGTCAAGAAAAGTCAATTCAAGAACTTGAGAGAGCTTCACAAGGAGTGGACTGAGGATGGTGTCAGTGCCTCAAGAGCCACCATGCACAGACATCTTCAGGAAAGGGGCTACAACTATTGCATTCCTAATATCAAGCCACTCCTGAACCAGAGACAACATCAGAAGCATCTTACCTGGGCTAAGGAAAGAAAGAAGTGGACTGTTGCTCAGTGGTCCAAAGTCATCTTTTCAGATGAAAGTAAATTTTGCATTTAATTTGGGAATCAAGGTCCGAGGGCCTGGAGGAAGAGTGGAGAGGCACAGAATCCAGGGTATTTGAAGTCCAGTGTGAAGTTTCCGCCGTCTGTGATGATTTTGGGTGCCATGTTATCCGAACATTTGGATCACTGTGTTTTATCAAGTCCAAAGTCAACATAGCCATCTACCAGGAGATTTTAGAGCATTTTAGAGCCTCTATCTGCTGACAAGATTTATGGAGATGCTGATTTCCTTTTCCAGCAGGACTGAGCACCTGCCCACGGTGGCAAAACTACTACCAAATGGTTTGTTGAGCATGATATTACTGTGCTTGATTGGTCAGCCAACTTGCTTGAGCTGAACCCCACAGAGAATCTATGGGGTATTGTCAAGAAGAAGATGAGGAACACCTGACCCAAAAATACAGACGAGCTGAAGGCTGCAATCACAGCAACCTGGGCTTCAATAACACCTCAGCAGCGCCACAGGCTGATTGCCTCCATGCCATGCTGCTTCAACGCAGTAATTCATGGTAAAGGAGCCAGAACCAAGTATTGAGTGTATAAATGAACATACTTTTCAGAAGTTGGACATTTCTGTATAATCCTTTTTTGACTGTGTGGCAGTGGGGGCGTGGTCAAGCGCCGGTCTGTGACAGGAGGGAGGAGTCAGGGAAGGTGAGTGGCAGAATCACTACACCTGATGGCAGTTAACCTGTGTTTGTGTGTCTTCCCAGTGACCGCGCCCTATTTAAGGAGGGAGAGCGAGAGCAGAGGAGAACTGCCCTGGACGAGATGCTAGTGTGTGTCTGTCTCTCTCTACGTTACGAAATATTGTTAGACTGAAAAGTGTGGCAATAAAGCCTTTTGTTCACCTGATCTCTGTCCTGCCGTCCTCTGTGCTCCACCCACCCCTAGGGAACTTACCACAGTGGTGCCGAAACCCGGGACAGTGGAGCACCAACCCAGCAGCCCCATGGAATCCTCCCCGTTCGCCGACCTGGTCCACGCCCTCGCCACGGCTCAGCAAAGCCAGCACCAGGCGCTCGTCACACTCCGAAAGGAACAAGAGTGGCGCTTCGAAGCCCTGGTGCTGGCCCAGCAGGAAGATTGCGAGGCGTTCCGGCATCTCCTCGCGTCGGCGGGGTCCACCAGCGCTCCGGCCGCGGGCCTGTCTCCCCTCACTGTCACCAAGATGGGCCCGCAGGACGACCCCGAGGCGTTCCTCACGTTGTTCGAACAGCTTGCCGAAGCCTCGGGGTGGCCGATGGAGCAGCGTGCGGCGCGCCTCCTCCCCCTGCTAACGGGAGAGGCACAGCTGGCCGCGCTACAGCTCCCCGCCGACCGCCGGCTGGCCTACGCGGACCTCCGCCAGGCCGTCCTCCAGCGCGTGGGGCGCACACCGGAACAACAGCGCCAGCGCTTCCACGCGCTGCGATTGGAGGAAGTCGGCCGGCCGTTCGCGTTCAGCCAGCAGCTCCGGGACGCCTGCTGGCGGTGGTTGAGGGCCAACAATCGCGACGCCGAGGGAATCGTCGACCAGGTGGTACTGGAACAGTTCATCGCCCGCTTACCAGCCGGAACTGCGGAGTGGGTCCAGTGCCACCGCCCGGCGTCGCTGGATCAGGCAGTTGAGCTGGCGGAGGATCATCTGGCGGCTGTCCCGGTGGCAGGACAGCAGATGGCATCTTCTCTTCTCTCCTCTTCTCTCTCTCTCTCTCTCTCTCTCTCTCTCTCTCCCCCTCCTTCTGTGTCCCATCCTCGCCCCATTCCCCCACCGTGGAGGCGGGGGCCGGCACCACCCCAGCCGGCCCGCCGCACCCGCTGTGCCCTCCCATTTCTCCCTTCTGTGTCTGTCTCTCCCCCACCTCAGGTGAGTGAGCCCCGGATCACCGGTGCAGAGGGAAAGCCCGGGCCGGTTTGCTGGCGCTGCGGGGAGCCGGGCCACCTTCAACAGCACAACAATGGAAGTGGGCGCGGTGGTTCGGATCCCCGATGCGCCAGAGGCCGCCCTCGATCGGGTCGGAGCATATCGCATACCGGTGAGTATCCAAGGGGCTACATATCAGGCGTTGGTGGATTCTGGCTGTAATCAGACCTCAATTCGCCAAAGCCTGGTTCAAAACGAGGCATTGGGGGGAGCACAAGGGGTGAAGGTGTTGTGTGTGCACGGGGATGTTCACCGCTACCCTTTGGTGTCGGTCCACATTATTTTCAGAGGGGAAAAATTTATAGTGAAGGCGGCGGTTAATCCTCGCCTTACCCACTCTTTAATTTTGGGGACTGATTGGCCGGGATTTCGGGGTTTAATGACGCGCCTAGTAGAGAGTGGGTCCTGCCATTTGACAGGGGGAGGTCCCGGTGTCGCTTTGGCGGGAGCAGCTGTCACAGAGCTGTCTACGTCATCTCCGCGTCAGAGTGAGGAGCCGCCGGCTCCTCCTCTCTCTATTGGGGAATCCCTCGTGGATTTCCCATTAGAGCAGTCGCGAGACGAGACTCTGCGGCATGCGTTTGACCAAGTGAGAGTAATCGATGGTCAAATGCTCCAGCCGAATGCCACCCCGTCCTTCCCCTACTTCGCGATTATGAAGGATAGATTATACCGAGTGACGCAGGACACTCAAACTAAAGAGCGAGTCATGCAGCTTTTAATTCCGAAGAGCCGCCAGGAATTGGTATTCCAGGCGGCTCACTTTAATCCCATGGCTGGACACTTGGGGCAGGATAAAACACTAGCCTGAATAATGGCCTGATTCTATTGGCCAGGGATTCGCAGCGATGTCCGTAGGTGGTGTACGGCATGCTGCGAATGCCAGTTAGTAAATCCAGCGGCCATTCCAAAAGCGCCTTTGCGCCCTCTACCGTTAATCGAGACCCCGTTTGAGAGAATTGGGATGGATCTCGTCGGGCCATTAGATCAGTCAGCACGAGGGTACCGCTTTATATTAGTTCTGGTGGACTATGCAACGCGATACCTGGAAGCCGTGCCTCTTCGCAATATCTCAGCACGCAGTATTGCAGAGGCACTCTTCCGCGTCATCTCCCGAGTTGGAATCCCGAAAGAGATTCTGACTGATCAAGGCACCTCGTTTATGTCACGTACACTGAACGAACTGTATGGGTTGTTGGGGATTAAGCCGATCCGCACCAGTGTGTATCACCCACAAATGGACGGTTTAGTAGAACGGTTCAACCGCACCCTCAAAAATATTATTAAAAAATTTGTGAGTGAGGACGCACGTAATTGGGATAAGTGGCTTGAACCCTTGCTGTTCTCAGTGCGAGAGGTCCCCCAAGCCTCCACGGGGTTCTCCCCGTTCGAATTATTATATGGGTGTAAGCCATGCGGCATCCTAGATGTGCTGCGGGAAAATTGGGAGGAGGGACCTTCACAAAGTAAAAACGAAATTCAGTACGTTATGGACCTGCGCGCAAAACTCCACACGCTCACCCACCTAACTCAGGAGAATTTGCGGCAGGCCCAGGAACGGCAAGCCCGCCTGTACAACAAGGGTATGCGCCTTAGAGAGTTCACTCCAGGAGATAAGGTACTCGTATTGTTGCCCACGTCGAGCTCCAAATTGATCGCCAAGTGGCAAGGACCCTTTGAGGTCACACGGCGAGTCGGGGACATCAACTATGAGGTGAGGCGAACGGACAGGGGTGGGGCGCTACAG
Organism: Neoarius graeffei; assembly: GCF_027579695.1. Classification (NCBI taxonomy): domain Eukaryota; kingdom Metazoa; phylum Chordata; class Actinopteri; order Siluriformes; family Ariidae; genus Neoarius; species Neoarius graeffei. Next base: position 26,780,323 of record NC_083574.1, read on the forward strand.
ATTTACCACCTCAATCTGCTTAAACTCTGGAACGAGGAGGTCCCCGTGGCGTTGGTGTCGGTAGTTCTGGAGAAAGCGGAGCTGGGGCCGGAGGTTCAAAAAGCGACATTGGCATCATGTACCTCTCCGGTCTCCTGTGGAGACCACCTCTCCCCGACCCAACTCACGGAGGTCGCCCAGTTGCAGACCGAGTTTTCGGATGTGTTCTCACCCCTGCCCGGTCGCACTAACCTCATAGAGCACCACATAGAGACGCCCCCAGGGGTGGTAGTGCGTAGCCGCCCTTACAGACTACCCGAACACAAAAAAAAGGTGGTTCGGGAAGAACTTCAGACCATGCTTGAAATGGGCATCGTCGAGGAGTCCCACAGTGACTGGAGCAGCCCGGTGGTCTTGGTACCCAAGGCCGACGGGTCGGTCTGGTTCTGTGTGGACTATAGAAAAGTCAATGCGGTGTCTAAATTCGACGCGTACCCAATGCCTCGTATTGACAAGCTGCTCGATTGACTAGGCATGGCTCGCTTTTATTCGACACTGGATTTGACGAAGGGATATTGGCAGATGCACTTGACTCCATTATCTTGGGAAAAAACGGCCTTTTCCACACCGTTCGGCTTGCACCAATTCGTCACACTTCCTTTTGGGCTGTTTGGGGCGCCTGCTACGTTTCAGCGGCTGATGGACAGGGTCCTCCGCCCCCACGTCACCTATGCGGCCGCATACCTGGATGATATAATCATTTATAGTAACGACTGGCAGCGGCACTTACAACACCTGAGGGCCGTCCTTAGGTCGCTGAGGCGAGCGGGTCTCACTGCCAACCCAAAGAAGTGTGCGATTGGGCGGGTGGAAGTACGGTATCTGGGCTTCCACTTGGGCAACGGGTAGGTGCGTCCCCAAATTAACAAGACAGCAGCAATTGCGGCCTGCCCGAGGCCCAAGACCAAAAAGGGGGTGAGGCAGTTCCTGGGGCTGGCTGGCTACTATCGTAGGTTTATACCTAATTATTCGGACGTCACCAGCCCGCTGACTGATCTCACTAAATAGGGGGCACCAGATCCGGTCCAGTGAACGGAGCAGTGCCAGCAGGCTTTCTCTGAGGTAAAGGCTGCACTGTGTGGGGGGCCACTATTACACTCCCCTGACTTTTCTCTCCCTTTTGTGTTGCAGACCGACGCGTCGGACAGAGGGCTGGGGGCGGTGTTGTGCCAGGAGGTGGAGGGGGAGGACCGCCCCATCCTGTACATCAGCAGGAAGCTGTCGGTGCGTGAGGGGCGCTACAGCACCATAGAAAAAGAATGTCTAGCGATCAAGTGGGCGGTCCTCGCCCTCCGTTACTACCTGCTGGGGCGCCCTTTCACCCTCTGTTCGGACCACGCGCCCCTCCAGTGGCTCCACCACATGAAAGATGCCAACGCGCGGATCACCCGTTGGTATCTGGCACTCCAACCCTTCAATTTCAAGGTGGTCCACAGGCTGGGGGCGCAGATGGTCGTAGCGGACTTCCTCTCCTGTCAAGGGGGGGGGGGAGTCGGCTGCAGGCCGGACAGCTGACCGGCCTGAGTCGGGCGGTGGGGGTATGTGGCAGCGGGGGCGTGGTCAAGCGCCGGTCTGTGACAGGAGGGCGGAGTCAGGGAAGGTGAGTGGCAGAATCACTACACCTGACGGCAATTAACCTGTGTTTGTGTGTCTTCCCAGTGGCCGCGCCCTATTTAAGGAGGGAGAGCGAGAGCAGAGGAGAACTGCCCTGGACGAGACACTAGTGTGTGTCTGTCTCTCTCTATGTTACGAAATATTGTTAGACTGAAAAGTGTGGCAATAAAGCCTTTTGTTCACCTGATCTATGTCCTGCCGTCCTCTGTGCTCCTCCCACCCCTAGGTAACTTACCACAGACTGATCTTAGGAAATATTCTAATAATTTGATATACTGAATTTTTGATTTTCATGAGATATTAGATATAATCATCAAAATTAAAACAAAAAAGGTTGAAATATTTCACTTTATATGTAATGAATATAGAATATATGAAGGTTTACCTTTTTGATTATTTGAATTTACAAAAAAGAACTTTTTCACAATATTCTGTTTGAGATACACTAGTATATGTTCTTTTTGAACATCCCATACTAGATTTTGTACCTTTACTGTTTCGATAACCTCCACTCTTCTGGAAAGGCTTTCCAGTAGATTTGGAACATGGCTGTGGTTATTTGCCCATTCCACTACAAGAGCATTAGACCTCAGGTACTGATATCTGGTGAGTAGGCCTGACACACAGTCAGCATTCCAGTTCATTCCAAAGGTATTCAGTGGGGTTGAGGTCAGGGCTCTGTGCAAGCCACTCAGGTTTTCCACTCCAGCATTGGCAAACCATGTGTGCATGGACCTCACTATGTGCACAGGGACATTCCCATGTTGGAACAGGTTTTGGCTCCTTAGTTCCAGTGAAGACGAATTGTCATGGTACAGCATAAAAAGGCATCCTATACAATTATGTGCAATCTATACATTTTGGCAACAATTTAAATAAAGCCCATATTATGGGTGTGATGGTCAGGTGTCCACATACATTTGGCCTTATAGTATATATAAAGATGCTCTATCAAATTGTTTCCCTTGATACTCAATAAGTGTTGAACAGTGTAAATTGCTATTGTGAAATTTATTACTATAAAACTGTTACTATACAGCTTTGCGAACACTAATTGATTTCTACTTGTCTCCCATTGTCTGATGTCCAGCTTCATATGGTGTCTATGATCATACAGATTCAGTAGAGTGTGTGAACTCAGATGAGCCACTGATGTGCTTGGAGAGACTGGACCTGTCTGATTTGGATTGTAAAGAGAAACCTGCCTGGATCACCACTGCAAGTCTAAATGGAGACCTTATCCATCCAACAACACAGGAGATCTGAACTCACAAACATAGCAGCAACCAACACACACACACACACACACACACACACACACACACACACACATTTTAATGTGTTTATTTGGATCCAACAGCAAAGAAACAAAACAAGATCCAAACACTTTGGAAAGAGTCAATGATAAGGTGACAGATTTACAAGGCTCGTTTGTGTCAGTACACACACACACACACACACACACACACACATATATATACACACATCCCAAACATGCATACCTACACGAGAAAAGCAGACAATGAAGAATTGTGAAAATATACAGTATTTGTGCTGAAATGCTGAGACTTTAGCTGAAGGACACTATTTTGTTCTACTGTGCTTGATGTGAATGAGGGAGAAATGGGGGGAAAGTGTGTAGGCACAGAAGATTGAATTTTGGAAATGCTATCTCTCTTTTCCATCTGTGCAAAGTACTTTCAAAAAGAACTCTTTAGATGGCTTATTTATTTTTATTTTTTTTTGTATTAGTAAAATATTATTTCATATGAATGTATCTGTTTTAAGAAAAAAAAAGTTAGTCTTTTATATTATTTATGCTTTTTGGGTGATATACTTTTTTTTGGTAATTTTTAGTTTCCCCCACATTCCAGACAGTGTGGAGTTCAGCCATTATATATGTAAAGTTGTGTAATAATATAAAGAAGATAAGGTAGAGAGTGTATCCTGCTTGTGTGTGTGTGTGTGTGTGTGTGTGTGTGTGTGTGTGTGTGTTTTCAGTCATCTTGGAGGAATGAGGCAAGTTTCCTCAGATTAAAAAAAAAAATTTCCCATCACTGATCCTAAAGCATATTTTTACCAACTCGCATATCTGAAGTCAAGATTTCAGGGAAGTGCATTTAATCCCAGACCAGCATGTCAGGACATCTATCAGACCTCCTTTGTTTTTAAGCAGTTTATCCACCTCTTATTAGTCAGCAACAACCATTTGGATTGATCACTTCTAAGTCTACCTCTTCCTCTCAGTTCTCTCTAGTCCTTTGTTATTCCTCATCCAATGGAGAGCCGGGATGACCTTTTGGGCTCATTGTGGCAAACTAAATGATGTTTTGTGAGGTTGGAGATGCTTTCTCTTAAACCCTTTTGCACAGAAATTCCATAATATTGGTGTAACAAAGGCACCTCAATATTCTGGCTTTAGCAATTTACACTGAGCTAAATAAAGCTGACATGAAGCTGCGCCAGTGTGTCTTTTACATTGTGAGCCGGAGATCTGTAGTTGGTCGTGACATGTCACAACAGAGCATCAGCGTCTAGGGTGACATATCATCTTCTTCTTTTGGCTGCTCCCGATTAGGGGTCGCCACAGCAGATCTTTCGTCTCCATTGCTCCCTGTCTTCCGCATCCTTCTCTATCACACCTGCCACTTTCATGTCCTCTCTCACCACATCCATGTTTCTCCTCTTTGGCCTTCCTCATTTTCATGTGCCTGGCAGCTCCATCCTCAACATTCTCCTTCCAACATGCGCTGCACCTCTTCTCAGGATGTGCCCATACCATCTCAGTCTCATCTCTCTTAGCTTAATTCCCAAGCTCTCCACATGTGATGTCCCTCTGATGTGCTTGTTCCTTATCCTGTCCAACCTTGTCACTCCCATCGCAAACCTTAACATCCTCAACTCCGCCACCTCCAACTTTGCCTCCTGTCTCTTCGTTAAGGGTATGGTCTCCAATCCATACGTCACAGCTGGTCTCACTACTGTCTTACACATCTTACCTTTCACTTTTGCTGGGACTTTCCGATCACAAATGACTCCCGAAATCCTTCTCCAACTGCTCCACCCTGCCTGCACTCTCTTTCTCACCTCACTATCGCAGCCCCCATTTTCCTGCACAGTTGACCCCAGGTACTTGAATTCACTAACTTTATTTATGTCTATTTTTTGCATCTTCACTACACTCTCATCCCCATTCTCATTGATGCACATGTATTGTGTTTTGCTACTGCTCACCTTCATTCCTCTTCGTTCCAATGCATATCTCCATCTCTCCAAACCCAGCTCAACCTCCTTTCTACTTTCACCACATATCACAATATCATCCACAAATATTATGTTCCATTGTGAGTCTTGCCTCACTTCATCCGTCAAGCTATCCATCACTATGGCAAACAAGAAAGGACTCAAAGCAGATCCTTGATGAAGTCACACCTTCACCTTGAACCATTCAGTCGTTCCAACTGTACACCTCACTGCTGTTTCACTGTTCTCATATGTCTTGCACCACTCTAATATACTTCTCATTCACTCCACACTTTCTCACACAATACCATAACTCATCTCTCAGCACTCTATCGTATGCCTTCTCCAGGTCTACAAACACACAATGTAGCTTTCTCTGGCCCTCCCTGTACTTCTCCATTAACATTCTTAAAGCAAAAATTGCATCCTATGTGCTCTTCCTTGGCATAAACCCATACTGCTGTTCACAGATTGCTACCTTTCTTCTCAGTCTCGCCTCCAATACCCTTTCCCATAACTTCATGGTGTGGTTCATCAATTTTATCCCTCTGTAATTACTGCAGCTCTGTACATCTCCCTTATTCTTGTATATTGGGACTAGCACACTCTTGTCCATTCATTCGGCATTTTCTCATTCTGTAAGATCTTATTAAACAATCTCGTTAGGAACTCCACATCCGTCTCACCCAAACAGCTCCAAACCTCAATCGGGATACCATCTGGTCCAACTGCTTTCCCAGTCTTTATTCTTTTCATGGCTGCCCTCACCTCATCCTTACTAACCAGCTCTGCTTCCTGATTTGCTGTCTACAACGAATCTGACCTTTTCTCTCTTGGATTCTCCTCATTTAATACATCCTCAAAGTACTCTTTCCACCTTCTTAATACACTCTCTTTGTTTGTCAGCACATTTCCATTTACATCTTTCATCACTCTTACCTGCTGTACATCCCTCGCTTCCCTGTTTCTCTTCCTAGCTAGTCTGTACAGGTCTTTCTCTCCTTCTTTGGTCTCCAGTCTTTCGTACAACTCCTGGTATGCATCTGCTTTCACCTTCGCTACCGCTCTTTTTGCCTTCTGTCTTGTCTCTCTGTATAACCACCTGCTTTCCTCATCTCTCTGATCATCCCAATTCTTCTTTGCTAGCCTCTTCCCATTTATAATTTCCTGCACTTCTTTGTTCCACCACCATGTCTCATTGTCTTCCTTCCTCCTTCCTGATGACCACCCTAGCACCTTCCTTGTTGCCTCTCTTACAAGTATAGCAGTAGTATCCCAATTTTCTGGAAGACTTCCATTATCACTCAATGCTCGTCTCATTTCTTCCCTAAACTCCTTCTGATGTTCAACCTCTTTTAGTTTCCACCACTTAATCTTCGGCTCCCCTATTTCACGCTTCCTCTTTTTCACTTTCAAGCTCATCCTGCACACGACCACTCGATGTTGTGTAGCTACATTCTCCCCTGCCCATCACTTTACAGTCTCCTTCAGTTTACCCCTTCTGCAGAGTATGTAGTCCACCTATGTAGATCTTCCTCCACTCTTAAATGTTACCCTGTGCTGCTGTTTCTTCTTGAAGTATGTATTGACTATTGCCAAATTCATCCTTTTTGAAAAATCAACCACCATTTGCCCTTCCACATTTTTCTCTCTTACACCATATCTGCCCATCATGTCCTCATCTCCTCTGTTTCCCAACATGTCCGTTGAAATCTGCTCCTATCAGCACGCAATCCTCCCTCAGTATACAGTGGTGCTTGAAAGTTTGCGAACCCTTTAGAATTTTCTATATTTCCGCATAAATATGACCTAAAACATCATCAGATTTTCACACAAGTCCTAAAAGTAGATAAAGAGAACCCAGTTAAACAAATGAGACAAAAATATTATACTTGGTCATTTATTTATTGAGGAAAATGATCCAATATTACATATCTGTGAGTGGCAAAAGTATGTGAACCTTTGCTTTCAGTATCTGGTGTGACCCCCTTGTGCAGCAATAACTGCAACTAAACGTTTCCAGTAACTGTTGATCAGTCCTGCACATTGGCTTGGAGGAATTTTAGCCCATTCCTCCATACAGAACAGCTTCAACTCTGGGATGTTGGTGGGTTTCCTCACATGAACCGCTTGCTTCAGGTCCTTCCACAACATTTTGATTAGATTAAGGTCAGGACTTTGACTTGGCCATTCCAAAACATTAACTTTATTCTTCTTTAACCATTCTTTGGTAGAACGACTTGTGTGCTTAGGGTCATTGTCTTGCTGCATGACCCACCTTCTCTTGAGATTCAGTTCATGGACAGATGTCCTGACATTTTCCTTTAGAATTTGCTGGTATAATTCAGAATTCATTGTTCCATCAATGATGGCAAGCCATCCTGGCCCAGATGCAGCAAAACAGGCCCAAACCACGATACTACCACCACCATGTTTCACAGATGGGATAAGGTTCTTATACTAGAATGCAGTGTCTTCCTTTCTCCAAACATAACACTTCTCATTTAAACCAAAAATTTCTATTTTGGTCTCATCCGTCCACAAAACATTTTTCCAATAGCCTTCTGGCATGTCCACGTGATCTTTAGCAAACTGGAGATGAGCAGCAATGTTATTTTTGGAGAGCAGTGGCTTTCTCCTTGCAACCCTGCCATGCACACCATTGTTGTTCAGTGTTCTCCTGATGGTGGACTCATGAACATTAACATTAGCCAATGTGAGAGAAGCCTTCAGTTGCTTAGAAGTTACCCTGGGGTCCTTTGTGACCTCGCCGGCTATTACACGCCTTGCTCTTGGAGTGATCTTTGTTGGTCGACCACTCCTGGGGAGGGTAACAATGGTCTTGAATTTCCTCCATTTGTACACAATCTGTCTGATTGTGGATTGGTGGAGTCCAAACTCTTTAGAGATGGTTTTGTAACCTTTTCCAGCCTGATGAGCATCAACAACACTTTTTCTGAGTTCCTCAGAAATCTCCTTTGTTCGTGCCATGATACACTTCCACAAACATGTGTTGTGAAGATCAGACTTTGATAGATCCCTGTTCTTTAAATAAAACAGGGTGCCCACTCACACCTGATTGTCATCCCATTGATTGAAAACACCGAGTCTAATTTCACCTTTAAATTAACTGTTAATCCTAGAGGTTCACATACTTTTGCCACTCACAGATATGTAATATTGGATCATTTTCCTCAATAAATAAATGACTAAGTATAATATTTTTGTCTCATTTGTTTAACTGGGTTCTCTTTATCTAATTTTAAGATTTGTGTGAAAATCTGATGATGTTTTAGGTCATATTTATGCAGAAATATAGAAAATTTTAAAGGGTTCACAAACTTTCAAGCACCACTGTACTTTCTACCACTTCATCCATCTTTTCCCAGAAAGACTCTTTCTCTTCATTCTCACATCCAACCTGTGGGGCATATGCACACACAACATTGATTGATTACCACTCCTTGAATCTCCAACTTCATACCTATCACTCTGACACCCTCTTCACATCATTCACACTGTTGACCAACTCTCCCCTCAAAACAATACCAACACCATTTCTCTTTCCATTGACTCCATAATTAAACAACTTGCATCCACCTCCAGTGTTCTTGGCCTTGCTTCCCTTCCACTTTGTCTCCTGTACACACAAAATGTCCAACTTCCTTCTTTCCATCATACCTGCTAACTCTCTCGTTCTGCCAGTCAGTGTTCCCACATTCAGTGTTCCTACCCTCAATTCTAAGCTCCTTCCCTTCCATCTTTCACGCTTTCTCCTAACACGCCTCCCCCCTCTCTTTCTCCTTCCTTATTTTGGCGCAACAGTCACATACTTTCCACCGGCACCCTGTGGATCAACAGTACCGGAGGTGGCCGTTGTTAACCCAGGCCCCGACCGATCCGGTATGGTATTTCTCTTTTTAATCTGCATGTTAGATTTGGCATAGTTTTATGCCGGATGCCCTTCCTGATGCAACCCTATCCATTTATCTGGGCTTGGGACCAGCACCAAGAGTACGCTTATGCACTCCCAGTGGCTGGATTGTCTAGGGTGACACATCTATGCATCAGAAATACAAATACCCCAAGCATATTGGTGCTGCTTTCAAAGCAACAGCAGGTGAACTGAGTATTGAGGTGCTTTTGTTAGCCATGCACATTTATATCACTCTTCAAACACAAGCAAAGTTCTGTCAGGACCACTTTTGTCAAGGAACTTTTATTTACATTGCAGTATTTGCAACGAGTTGTATTTGGCAAGTGGCTCTGTTCTGGGACCTCCCAGCCCTTCTGCGTTCATACCTGGAAAGCTTTGGGGCAGGGAGAGCACACCTCCCTGCCCTACCATGTGCCTACATGGAAAAGACTAAAGCAGGGAGAGCTGCAACCCCCCCCCCATAGGATACAGAACAAAGCAGGCATCAATGACAACAGAGATAACATTGATTAAGGTCAGAATATGGGACCTTCCTGCCCTTCCATGTGCTTATGTGCAAAGCCTTGAGGGAGGGAGAGCACCTCCCTGCCCTTCCATGTGCCTGCATGGAACAGCTAAAGTAAGGAGGGTAGCAGCAATGGAAATGGCATGGATTAAAGGACCTCCCTGCCCTTCCACGTGTCTACATGGAAAGTCTTGAGGCAGTCTTGAGGCACTTCCCTGCCTTTCCATGTGCCTGCATGGAACAGCTAAAGAAGGGAGGGTGGCAGCAGTGGAAATGGAATGGAGTAGGATCTTAGCCTCTTTGACAAGGGCTAAATGCAGTGGTTAGATAACTTGGTCAACACATCTCCAAAATTGTAGGTCATGGGGAACCCAGTATCCAGTGATTATCATCTATCAGAAAGTGGTCCAAGGAAGGACAATCACTGAACCACAGAAGAGTACCTGTAGCACAACTTGCTGAAAAAGTTAATGCTGGCTATGATAGAAAGGTGTTAGAACACACAGCACATCACAGCTTGCTTGTATAGGCTGAGTAGCTGCAGACTGGTCAGAGTGCTGATGCCTACTCCTGTCTGCCAAGGAAAGTGCCTACAATAGGCATGTGAGCATCAGAACTGGAACATGGAGCAATGGAAGAAGGTGGCCTGGACTGGGTTGTGAGTAGGCATCAGTGATACAAAATGACATTGATTAAAGTCAGATAGCATAAAAGGGGAAGATTTGGGGTGGATGTGGGTTGCAAAATGGCTTGCAGAGGAAGCAGCAAAGGTAGGCAGGTTAGAGTAGCCTAAATAAGGTGCTTTATGAGAGATATGCCAATAGAATGCATAGAAGGGAATCAGCTGATCTGACAGCTGATGTGGGCTGGCTTGAGATCAGCTGCAGTCAGCTGATTGTAGCTGGGATTGAGGGCTGAGCTTGACTTCGTGGCCTGCCAGAACTACACAACGCTCAATTTCTGTCAGGACCACTTTCATCAAGGAACTTTATTGACATTGCAATATTTGCAACGAGTTGTATTTGGTGGGTAGCTCTATTCTGGGACCTCCCTGCCCTTCCATGTGCATATGTGGAAAGCCTTGGGGCAGGGAGAGCACACCGCCCTGCCCTACCATGTGCCAACATGGAAAGGCTAAAGCATGGATAGCTGCAGCAAAAAAAAACCAAAACCACTACACCAGGCAGACCGCCCTGGCCTTCCATGCTTTCATGGAAGAGCCAACAGGAGGAGCTTGCTGAACTATTAAGTAGGTAGCAAGTTAAACCAAGATGAAATACAGTGAGGCGAGTTGAAGCTTCACAGATTGCTAATTGGGGTAAAATAGCAAGTAAGTTTATACAGAGAGACTGAGCAGCTATGCTAAAACATTTTTTGTTTAATCTAGCGAAGTTTGAATGAATGGGGCAGGTTAAGCTGGATGACGCTGTTTCCGGGCACAGTTGGCGAAATTCTGAAATTCAAAGCGGGAAAAGCAAACAATTCCTCAAGGGAAGCTCTGACTGGAGCTGCAATGCTATTTATTAACAAGATTTCCAGGAGCCTGGGTACAGGCCATTCGTTATTCCTGGGAGCAAAAGACTTCTACTTGCCAAATGAGAGCTCCAGTGAAAGGAAATGGTGATCGCTTGCAAAATGGCTTGTAGAGGAAGCAGCAAAGGTAGGCAGGTTAAAGCAGCTTAAATAGGGTGCTCTAAGAGAAATATGCCAAGAGAATGCATAGAACGGAATCAGCTGAGCTGACAGCTGATGTGGGCCGGCTTGAAGTCAGCTGATGTCGCTGGGATTGAGGGCTAAGATTGACTTTGTGGCCTGCCAGAACTATGCTATGCTCAATTTGCTGAGCATCATATGCAACATGTAATCACTTCTGTTAAAGAAGTTATGTTTAAGGGAAGTAATAGCCTCAATATGTACAGTATGTTTGTGTTCTTTAGTCAAGCCAGCTTTTCAGGGGGGATGTCACAGAAAACTGCACTCACAAAGGTGGGGGAGGTAATGAGGAAGAGAGGAGTGGAGAGAGCCATGCAAGCAACATGTTTCTGAATCAGAAATATGTTGAAGAGAAAGTGAAGAAAGGTAGGAAGCAATTTGAGGAAGAAAAGCACATGGACCTTAAACGTCATAGATGGAGACATTTGAATTCACGCTGGTCTTGGAAAGAAGAATGTCAATGTCAAAAACATCATACTATTGTTTCACCGTGCCAGCTGTACCTTTTTGCACAGACGTTGATTCCAGCTCTTTTACTACTAATCGCTCTGGCTCAGAGGCGGAACAACACAGACAAACCCCTTCCCCATTCAGATGTTTTATACAGAGCATGATATGAAATAAAGGTGTAAGATTTCTGCATTCAATAGGCTGTGTAAAAGGGACTTTAGTTTAAGATATGATCTGTATGGTTTAGAAACTCCTCAGAGTAGGGGTGCCGTGGATAAGGCGCCATACCATAAATCCGGGGACCTGGGTTCGATTCTGACCTGAGGTTATTTCCCGATCCCTCCCTGTGTCTCTGTCCAGTCCATTTCCTGTCTCTACACTGTCCTATCCAATAAAGGTGAAAAAAGCCCAAAAAAAATCTTTAAAAAAAGAAACTCCTCAGAGAATACACAGGTATTTAACTATCTATACAGTCAGTTTGCAGTGTGATTATTATACGTTTCTTGCACATGGTTGCTGTCAAAGTTGTGATTATAAACCAGAACTATTATGAAAGGGTGTTTGTTATTCTATTGCTTTGTTTTGTTTTTTTCTGTGCTGGCATCTTTTTCAGTTATTCCCAATAAGGACAGGCAGCCTAGAGAAAAAAAGTACTGTACCCAATATCTTTTTTTCAGGCACACTCCACCTTTTCTGTGCAGCCACGCCAAGCGCTTCAAGTTGAAAATCTCTGAAGCTTTCAGAAAGGCGCTGGTGTCATCACTGCCGCTTCTTTTCAGGCAGCCAATCATAGTGTCACTCCTTTTCAGGCATCCAACCATACAGCAGTTAGAATGGTGACATATCAAGATGTTATAGGAATAAAAATGACAGTGTGCAAGTGCTTTTTTGATGAAGCTCTGGGATGAAGCGCTCCCCAGTGCCTTCCCAGCATGATATGAACATACAACATAAGGCAAGTTTATAGAGTATTTCCTGATTCCAATTTTTTATTTTATGATTTGTTTGAGGAGAATACAGTGCCCTCCACAATTATTGGCACCCCTCATTAAGATATGTTCTTAGGCTTCTAATAAATTCTTTTTTTTTTAAATAATATAGGACAACAATGCAAAGAAAGAGAAAAATCCAACCTTTAATTCAAGTGCATTTATTCAGTGGGAAAAAAATCCCACATTAATAATTCTTTTACATGAAATCATGTGTGCCACAATTATTGGCACCCCTGATGTTAGTACAACTCCCTTTTGCCAACAAGACAGCACTTAATATTCTCCGATAACATTTCACAAGATGGGAGAATACAGAGAGAGGGATATTCGACCATTCCTCTTTGCACAATCTCTCTAAGGGCCTCTGCATGCTCTTGCGACAAGGCTTTCGCAGATAGCTTTTCGCAGACAGTTGTAATTTATCGTTGAGCGGGGAGTAATAGGCGTGTGCGATGTTATTCACCGCCACAGCGCAAGGGGGCGCGAAGTCGCGAAATCGCTAGGAGTAGTTGGTGGGTGTGGTTAGTGGAGTGTTTATCCTCCAGTTACTTATAATGACTAGAACTGGAGTCGTATAGATGTACGTACTTCCTCACTTCCTCAATCAACCGCTCTTCGTGCTGCTCCATCTTCGCTCATGTTTTTAAAAATGGCGGTCGTGAAAACAAAACAAACCGGGAAAGTAGGGAAGCAGAAGTGCATGTACAGCGGATGTAGAGTGGACCAATCAGAGCCCTCTTGTCTGCGACGCTGTCTGCGAGGCTTCTGCAGTGGTCACAATTTTTGGGAGGTGCGCGTAGAGCGTCTGCGAAGGTGGGGGGGCTACGCAGATGCCATCTGCGACGCCATCTGCGAGGACTGCGTTGTCAGCATAAATTGGCGTTAAATCATCCAGACTTCTGGGTCCTCTCCTATGCACTCTCCTCTTCAGCTCACCCCACAGATTTTCAATTGGGTTGAGGTCTGGGGACTGAGATGGCCATGGGAGGAGCTTGATTTTGTGTCTGGTGAACCATTTTTGTGTAGATTTGGTCATTATCTTGCTGAAAGACCCAGTGACGACCCATCTTCAGCTTTCGGGCAGAGGCCACCAGATTTTGATTTAAAATGTCCTGGTATTTCAAAGAGTTCATGATGCCATGCACCCTAACAAGGTTCCAGGGGCCTTTGGAAGAGAAACAGGCCCACAGCATCACCGAGCTTCCCCCATACTTCACAGTGGGCATGAGGTGCTTTTCCGCATACTCATCTTTTGTGATGTATGAGTGTTTGTTGCCAAAAAGCTCTATCTTGGTCTCATCTGACCAAAGCACACAGTCCCAGTTGAAGTCCCAGTACCACTTAGCGAACTCCAGAAGTTTACATTTATGCTTGTAAGTGAGAAAAGGCTTTTTCCGTGCATGCCTCCCAAACAGCTTGTTGGTATGTAGATAGCGCCTGATGGTTGTTATGGAGACTTTGTGACCCCAAGATGCTACTCTTTAATGCAATTTTCTAACAGTGAGCTTTGTAGAACTTTTTACTTCTCTTACCATCCTCCTCACTGTGCATGGTGGCAAGATAAACTTGTATCCTCGTCCAGGCTTGTTTGCCACTGTTCCAGTTGTTTTAAACTTCTTGATTATTCCTCTGACTGTAGATATGGGCAGGTGTAGGCGAGTGGCTATTTTCTTGTAGCCCTTGCCTGACTTATGAAGGTCGACACACATCTGCCTTACTTGAATGGTGTGTTCTCTTGTCTTTCTCATGTTGAAGAGTGGATAAGAGAAATAGGCCTCTGTGTCACATCATATTTATACCCCAGGGAAACAGGATGTGATGAATTACTAATTAAAGGTTCCTAGATACTCTGATCAACTTTATAAACTACAGTAGAAATGACAGAAATGCTTCAATTACATTTATTTTCTAGGAATTGTTATGGGTGCCAATAATTGTGGAACAGGTGATTTTATGAAAAATAATTATTTCTTAGTCAGGGATTTGTTTTTGAAATTCACTTGAGTTAAGGGTTACCTTTTTTCTACAGTTTTCAGTGTGAGATTATGCTTCTGCAATAAAAATTGAATTTATTTTAAGGCTTTTAACACATTTTAACTAGGGGTGCCAATAATTGTGGAGGGCACTGTAGACCCCTTGTGCATGACATCACGCATCACATGATAACTTCACCTGGGGGACAACCACACACCATCTTTTGTGTAAGCAAGGCTTAATCTGTCTTAAATATAGTTCATTTTTGGTTGTTCAAATTGAGAAATAGATAAAAGGTATTATCGTCTCCCTGCTATCAAGAAAAATGTTAACAAAGAAGCAAATGCTTCAAGAACAATGAAGAAATGAGTGGTTAAAGAGAATACAATGAGAGGATTTAAGCCTGAAAACTCCAGAGAAGTTTGTGAATACCCATTTTTGTAGTGATCATTTTATTTCAGGTAAGAACTTCATCTCATCTCATTATCTCTAGCCACTTTATCCTGTTCTACAGGGTCGCAGGCAAGCTGGAGCCTATCCCAGCTGACTACAGGCGAAAGGCGGGTTACACGCTGGACAAGTCGCCAGGTCATCACAGGGCTGACACATGGACACAGACAACCATTCACACTCACACCTACAGTCAATTTAGAGTCACCAGTTAACCTAACCTGCATGTCTTTGGACTGTGGGGGAAACCGGAGCACCCGGAGGAAACCCACGCGGACACGGGGAGAACATGCAAACTCCGCACAGAAAGGCCCTCGCCGGCCACGGGGCTTGAACCCGGACCTTCTTGCTGTGAGGCGACAGCGCTAACCACTACACCACCATGCCGCCCTGGTAAGAATTTGTATTTAAAAATAATAGAAAGTCAGAAGTGAGGATGGAAGAGTTTACTTAAGAATTTTGTTTTATTTCTGTTCACGTTCAAGTTAGCATTTTCATGAAAGTGTTTGATTTTTTTCAGATGAACCAGCTAACTTATTCGACATGGAAAACCCAGATTGGGCACCAAGCAAACAACTCAGACATAACTCAGTAAAAAATCCAACAAGGAGCGACATACGCAATATATCCTGAAAGAACAGAGAAGATTAAGAGCAGAGAGTGCTGAAGCTTTGCTTCTGTTATCAGAGGAACCCAGTCCTGTGCAAAATGTTACCTTGCAGCCAGAGTGTAGTAATGAACCTACAGTTCAAGAGTGTTCTACACAAACACACTTAACTTTACAACACCTGCATGCATGTGAAATGGAAATAAATCGAATAAGGCAGGAAAACTATTTTCAATAAAATTATTACTGTCCGTTGCACACTTCTCAACCTGTGTGACTCAGTTGTGCCTTTTGAATAATGAATAAATGAAGAGGGAACTGAACATTAACCATTTATTTAAATTATTATTATAAGGGTGATTATAGTTACTGTATGACTATAGCTACAATCGGAATGTGCTGATTCTGTTAGCGTTTGTAACTACTGTACCATCCACTATTAGATAAAATTAAAATAAAATCTTACAATATTGTTTGAAAGTCTAGAGCAAGATATTATTTTACAAATACCACTTCAGATATTGTTTTAACAGTAATAAGTATAAATGTATAAATGATAGAGTGCAAATAGCTCTATAACTAGATGTCCTTGGTGTTATTGAGACACGGAGGGGCGGGAAAACCATCTAGCCAACAGTTTAGGTAGGAGTCCTTTTAAAATAAATGCTTTGGCTTTCCCAACACTCTGTTCCCAAAAGCTGATGTCGGGAAAAATTCTTTCCACAAAGAAGGTTTTCTTGCTTTTGTAGTTTTTTAATTGTTCTTCCATGTTGGCACTCTTCAGGAAAAAGAAGGTACATTCCAACATCTCTGTGGCTAATGCTAGGCCACAAATCCGCACTGTCAGTCTAGTCGTTTTGAGGAATTTTGTAAAGATCATAACCGCCAATAAACTCTAACTTCTGTGTACGTATATCTATCCTTTGCTTCTTTCTGACTTAGATTATCCAAGTAATCCGGTAGTAGAGCTTTTTTAGCTGTAGTTTTCTTTGGACAACAGCAACAGACATCAGACATCTTCGCTTGGCTTCAGTATGTGAACAGTGTGTAACAAAGTTCGCTTGTCCCCCCAGGACTAGGGTAGCGACAGTTGCTTACATAAATGTGATGTTAGTGCAAGGGGTCTATACTGGAGCATTCATTGTGGATACATACACTTCTTCACTTCCATTCCTGTAATGAAGCAGACACTTGGTGAACGTGAAAGCTGAATGGACTTGGAGTCAGATTGAGCAATGGACAATGCTTACTAGTTCAGCTAGTTAGAGTGTTGTTGGTGTAAAATTTAGAGCTTTTGCTGCAATTTGTAAGAATATAAACTTTAGCACTTCAAAACTGTTTAACAATATCTGATGTGCTCATACAGAGCTTCACTAATGTTGGTTTCAGGGCCACAGAGTGAGGCTGTGTAAATGCCAATAGCCAGCTGATTTACTTCATGAGGATGCAGAACCAAGCATGTCTCCTGTGTCCCCTGCACTTTCAGTTTATTTTTATAGCACTTTTAACAACAGACATTTTCTAGACTAACATCCTTTAATAAGTAGGACTCCTTAACCACGACTGATGATTACTTCCTTCTACTATATTTGGTTGAAGGGAGAAAGTCTGAGGTAGTTAGCTTGCATCTGCCACTTTGTGGTCACATATAATTCATGCGAAGCCACTCTGAGATGGTTTCATGCTTTTTCTGTTGCAAGATTCTGGCTTGAGGTAAAACTGTTTGGACGATAGAGTTATTCAGGCTTCTGTTAAGGAACAGGAACCAGGATCTAAACAAGTGGCCAGATCAGAACATTACTTTAAAGCTTTTTTTCCACAGACTCCCCCTTTTCTGTAGTTTACAGTATAATATCTGAAAAACAAATATCCTTTTACAGATACCGTATGTGCATAAACAAACTGCATGTTTGTGTCATTTTCTACCCCTTTTATAGAAATATAATGAACTCATGAATCATAAAACTGGGGCGGCATGGTGGTGTAGTGGTTAGCGCTGTCGCCTCACAGCAAGAAGGTCCGGGTTTGAGCCCCGTGGCCGGCGAGGGCCTTTCTGTGCGGAGTTTGCATGTTCTCCCCGTGTCCGCATGGGTTTCCTCTGGGTGCTCCGGTTTCCCCCACAGTCCAAAGACATGCAGGTTAGGTTAACTGGTGACTCTAAATTGACCGTAGGTGTGAGTGTGAATGGTTGTCTGTGTCTATGTGTCAGCCCTGTGATGACCTGGCGACTTGTCCAGGGTGTACCCCACCTTTCGCCCATAGTCAGCTGGGATAGGCTCCAGCTTGCCTGCGACCCTGTAGAACAGGATAAAGCGGCTAGAGATAATGAGATGAGATGAGATGAAATGAGAATCATAAAACTAATAATTTTAGCCTTATGTTGAGTGATCACTATTTTCTTATGGTTAAAATTGTGACTGCTGAAGGAAAGCAATCAGTAGCATATCTTCTCACTTGAGAATAATGTTTGTGCAAATGGTCCATTAGAAAATTCAATTCAATTTTATTTGTATAGCTCTTTGAGCAGGGCGGCACAGTGGTGTAGTGGTTAGTGCTGTCGCCTCACAGCAAGAAGGTCTGGGTTCGAGCTAGAGCCCTGCACTCCCGCGGGACCTGACGCAAAGCAGTGTGGCGCGGGACAAATTTTGAAAGCTCATTGCGGGCGGGAGGGGGAATGCGGGAGCGGGCGGGAGAGGTGATAAGCTGCAGTCCCGCTAACTAAAAACGTGTTTAAAATAAAATTTATAAATTATTAATTTATGTCTCTCATATATAATTTGTGCTGGATATTTTATTTGGCATTAATAAAAACATTTTAAGATGCTTAAATTTGCAGATGTGGTCTAATCTTGTGTACGTTTCCGATTCCTTTCTGCTCTTCCGTGTTTGAGATCTCCGATCATGGCAGAAGAGCAGAGCTCCTCTAGTGAAGCCCACAATGGGTATCTCTGTAAAGCCTCAGCTGTGTATGCTGCCTGGCAACGCACACCCTCGCTACATGCGCTAGGTGAAGGATCGGTCAGTGGAGAGCTCAGCTAAGCTCAGCATGTTTAATTCCCCAAGCCAATGACAAGAACTTTCGTGAGAAATAATGTGAATGTCTGCATCATGCGGGATTTGCGGGTGGGAGCGGGACAAAATATGGCAGGTGCGGGCGGGAGCGGGACTGAAAATCATAATTCTTTGCGGGAGTGGGCGGGAGCGGGACTGCACAATGCCGGAGCGGGCGGGAGCGGGACTGAAAATTCTGTCCTGCGCAGACCTCTAGTTCGAGCCCCATGGCTGGCGAGGGCCTTTCTGTGCGGAGTTTGCATGTTCTCCCCATGTCTGTGTGGGTTTCCTCTGGGTGCTCTGGTTTCCCCCACAGTCCAAAGACATGCAGGTTAGGTTAACTGGTGACTCTAAATTGACCGTAGGTGTGAATGTGAGTGTGAATGGTTGTCTGTGTCTATATGTCAGCCCTGTGATGATCTGGCAACTTGTCCAGGGTGTACCCCGCCTTTCACCCGTAGTCAGCTGGGATAGGCTCCAGCTTGCCTGCGACCCTGTAGAACAGGATAAAGTGGCTAGACATAATGAGATGAGATGAGCTCTTTGAGCAATGAATATTGTCACATGGGGCATGACGGAAATATATAAGTTCTTCTTCTTTCGACTGCACCCGTTAGGGGTCACCACACCAGATTATGCAATTTATGATCTGCATATTTGATTTGGCATAGGTTTTACACTGGATGCCCTTCCTGACAGAACCCTCCCCAATCTATCTGGGCTTGGGACCAGCACTAAGTATGCACTGGCTTGTGCAACCACAGTGGCTTAATGTTTTTATCTAATCTACATGTCTTTGAACTGTGGGAGGAAACCGGAGCATCTGGAGGAAACCCATGCAGACACAGGGAGAACATGCAAACTCCACACAGAAAGGCCCCCATCAGCTGTGAAGCTTGAACCCAGACCTTCTTGCTGTGTGGCAACAGTGCTAACCACTGCATCACTGTGCCGCCTACAGAAATATATACAGTGCTCAATGTAAATGAGTACACCCCCTTTGAAAAGTAACATTTTAAACAATACCTCAATGAACACAAACAATTTCCAAAATGTTGAAAAGACAAAGTTTAATTTTACATCTGTTTAACTTATAACGTGAAAGTAAGGTTAATAATATAACTTAGATTACATATTTTTTTCAGTTTTACTCAAATTAGGGTGGTGCAAAAATGAGTACACCCCACAACAAAAACTACTACATCTAGTACTTTGTATGGCCTCATCTCATCTCATCTCATTATCTCTAGCCGCTTTATCCTTCTACAGGGTCGCAGGCAAGCTGGAGCCTATCCCAGCTGACTACGGGCGAAAGGCGGGGTACACCCTGGACAAGTCGCCAGGTCATCACAGGGCTGACACATAGACACAGACAACCATTCACACTCACATTCACACCTACGGTCAATTTAGAGTCACCAGTTAACCTAACCTGCATGTCTTTGGACTGTGGGGGAAACCGGAGCACCCGGAGGAAACCCACGCGGACACGGGGAGAACATGCAAACTCCGCACAGAAAGGCCCTCGCCGGCCACTGGACTCGAACCCAGGACCTTCTTGCTGTGAGGCGACAGCGCTAACCACTACACCACCGTGCCGCCCCTTGTATGGCCTCCATGACTTTTAATGACAGCACCAAGTCTTCTAGGCATGGAATGAACAAGTTGGCGACATTTTGCAACATCAATCTTTTTCCATTCTTCAGCAATGACCTCTTTTAGTGACTGGATGCTGGATGGAGAGTGATGTTCAACTTGTCTCTTCAGAATTCCCCATAGGTGTTCGATTGGGTTCAGATCAGGAGACATACTTGGCCACTGAATCACTTTCACCCTGTTCTTCAGAAATCCAACAGTGGCCTTAGATGTGTGTTTAGTCATGTTGGAAAAGTGCACAACGACCAAGGGCACGGAGTGATAGTAGCATCTTCTCTTTCAGTGTAGAGCAATACATCTGTGAATTCATGATGCAATCAATGAAATGCAGCTGTCCGACACCAGCAGCACTCATGCAGCCCCACATAAGGACACTGCCACCACCATGTTTCACTGTAGGCACCATGCATTTTTCTTTGTATTCCTCACCTTTGCGACACCATACAGTTTTGAAGCCATCAGTTCCAAAACCATTTATCTTGGTCTCATCACTCCAGAGTATAGAGTCCCAGTAGTCTTCATCTTTGTCAGCATAGGCCCTGGCAAACTCTAGGCGGGCTTTTTTGTGCCTGCGCTTTAGGAGAGGCTTCTTTTGTGGACGGATGCCATTCCGCTGCAGTGTATGCCATATTGTGTCACGGGAAATAGTCACCCCAGTTTGGCTTTCTACATCTTTAGATAACTGCAGTGAACTTGCATGCCGATTTTCTTCAACCCTTCTCATCAGAAGATGCTCCTGTCAAGGTGTTAACTTCCATGGATGACCTGGACGTCTCTGTGAGATGGTTGCAGTTCCATCTTTCTTAAATTTTTGTACCACTTTTGCTACAGTATTCTGACTGATAAGTAAAGCTTTGCTGATCTTCTTGTAGCCTTCACCTTTGTGGTGTAAAGAAATTATTTTCTTTGGGGAATTCTGAAGAGACAAGTTGAGCATCACTCTCCATCCAGCATCCAGTCACTAAAAGAGGTCATTGTTGAAGAATGGAAAAAGATTGATGTTGCAAAATGTCGCCAACTTGTTCATTCCATGCCTCGAAGACTTGATGCTGTCATTAAAAATCATGGAGGCCATATAAAGTACTAGATGTAGTAATTTTTGTTGTGGGGTGTACTCAACTGAAATAATGTGTAATCTAAGTTTATATTATTAACCTTACTTTCACGTTATAAGTTAAACAAATGTTATATTAAACTTTGTCTTGTCAACATTTTGGAAATTGTGTTCATTGAGATATTGTTTAAAATGTTACTTTTCAAAGGGGGTGTATTCATTTACATTGAGCACTGTAAGTTCTGGCTGTAACTTTTACATATATGGATTTATATAAGTTATCCCTAATAAGCAAGCAAGCAAGAAGAAGCCTTTATTTGTCACATGCACAGTGAAATTCATCCTCTGCATTTAACCCATCTGAAGCAGTGAACACATGCATGCACACACATAAGTGAACAGTGAGCACACACACATACCCAGAGCAGTGGATAGCTTCGCTACAGTGCCCAGGGAGCAGTTGGGGGTTAGGTGCCTTGCTCAAGGGCACTTCTGCCCATGGCCACTCCATGTTAACCTAACCCCATCTTTGAACTGTGGTGTAAACCGGAGCACCCAGAGGAAACCCACACAGACACAGGGAGAACATGCAAACGCCACACAGAAAGGCCCCCATCAGCCACTGGGCTCAAACCCAGAATCTTCTTGCTGTGAGGTGACAGTGCTAACCACTACACCACTGTGCTGTCCAACAAGAAGGTGACGGTGGCAAGGAAAAAGTCCCTGAGACAACATGAAGAAATCTTGAGAGGAGCCAGCCTTTAAAGGGGAATGATCGTCATCTGGGTGACACCAGATAGTGTGATTATAAATAACTCACTTCTAAAACTGTGTACTATATAGTCAAAAAGTGCATTTGTGTAACCAGGAAATTCAATATAGTTTTAACATGAAGTCTATTATGTTATCAATTATTCACTGATAGAGACTTGAGTCTGGGGAAAATGCCACCAAAAAAGTGCATCGCTCCTCACACAGCCACTCCCATGGTGCTGAAGAAATGGCAGCACTTCATTACCATTGTATTGGACAGTCTGAGTCAGCATGGCTATGAGGTAGAGCCAGCTGATTGCATACGGCTGGAGAGACATAATCGGTGTCTTAATTTACACTCCTCAAGCAGCCAGGGGAGTATAAAAAGGTGCAGAAACAAGCACAGGTTAGTCAAAGTGCTCCAAGCTCAGAACTTATGTGCTCTCTTTCTCTCTCACTCTCTTTGCTCAGATTATTTTGCGGATGTGGAAGATGAAGAAGATGAGCTTGAGCTCTGTGGACGTCATGCCAGCAACCCGTGCCAGCAACGGACTGCTTTCTACAAATGGCATAGCCAGCCTGACTTGTGACCTCGCCCGAGGCCAGTTGGGCTCCCCACTGCCTGCACTGACTGCATTAATTTCAAATCTCACTTCTCCAGCACTTCCCCATTTCCTATTTTTTCATTAAAATCCTGCATGTTTTTGCACTAAAATCTGGGTTGTGTATCTGTGCTGTCTCACCCTTGTAGTGCAAGTCCTACACTAGTGGAGAATATGGGCTTGAGCACAACAACTCCACCACTTGTCCCCATGGAACCACTTCTGCAGCATCTCCTGGAGACCAATGTTCAGCAGCAACAAATTACACAGGAGCTCACAAAAGGCCTTCAAGTCTCCGCCCAAGAGCTGCTGCAGCAGCAACCCAGAGCCTGTCCTCTCCCCAGCCACTTTCCGGATCCCCAGCAAGAGGCCCTGTGTCTGCTACATAAGCTCACCCTTTCTGACAGTGTGGAGGCGTATCTTTACATGTTTGAACAGATGACATGTAGAGAAGGCTGGCTTGAAGAGGAATGGGCCCAGGTTCTGGCTCCGCTCCTCATCAGGGAAGCTCAACTGGCCTATTTCAGGCTCCTGCCAGCTGTGGCAGATGATTACCTGCTCCTGAAAGAGCAGATCCTGCAGCACTGTGGGTTCTCCATCAGCCAGGCTGCAAACAGAGTTCCACCACTGTGTGTATTGGGCCAACGTCAACCCTCATAGCCAGATGGACTTGCTGCTAAGAACCATATACCCTGAGCAGCACTCGGTAATGCAGGTCATGCAGGTCACCATGGACTGAATCCTCCAGGCACCGGATCCTCAGAAGAGTGCATGGCCATTGGGATGAAAGCACCCAAGAACCCCGCTGAACTGGTGGAAGCCCTTGAGTGTGCCATAGCATCCTTGGACATAAAGAAACAAGGAGCTATGGGGCCAAGACAGGGAACCACCAAGCACCCCCACTCCCTGGGCCAATGCCAGGGCTTGAAGGCACAACCCCCACCCCCCACCCCATGCACTCACACTAACCCAACAATGAGCCCATGCCCACTGCACCCATGCAGCCTTCCTCTGGCCAGGCCTGGAAATCATGGCTCGCTGGCTGTGTCTTCACCCACCAGCCCTCATCTACCAAGCACCCCTATGTGGGTATAGGACTGGCCAGTGAAAGCACTCCTGGACTCAGGCAGTACCATCACACTGGCCTGGCCTTTGGCTGCAGGGTGTAATGGTACCATCAAGGTCTCCTGCATGCATGGGGACGCATGAGAGGTGGCCATCAGCCGCATCAAGATTGGAGATGAGTTGGGTGAACAGAAAATGTCTGTAGGTGTGGTACCTGATCTCCCTGTCCCTCTCCTTGGCCAGGTCTGGCCCAGATTCTGGAAGGAACTACCTACCACCAGGAGGATGAAGGCAAGGCAAGGCAAGTTTATTTATATAGCACATTTCATACACAGTGGCAGTTCAATGTGCTTTACAGAAGTACAACCCCAATTCCAAAAAAAGTTGGGACAAAGTACAAATTGTAAATAAAAACGGAATGCAATGATGTGGAAGTTTCAAAATTCCATATTTTATTCAGAATGGAACATCAATGACATATCAAATGTTTAAACTGAGAAAATGTATAATTTAAAGAGAAAAATTAGGTGATTTTAAATTTCATGACAACAACACATCTCAAAAAAGTTGGGACAAGGCCATGTTTACCACTGTGAGACATCCCCTTTTCTCTTTACAACAGTCTGTAAATGTCTGGGGACTGAGGAGACAAGTTGCTCAAGTTTAGGGATAGGAATGTGAACCCATTCTTGTCTAATGTAGGATTCTAGTTGCTCAACTGTCTTAGGTCTTTTTTGTCGTATCTTCCGTTTTATGATGCGCCAAATGTTTTCTATGGGTGAAAGATCTGGACTGCAGGCTGGCCAGTTCAGTACCCGGACCCTTCTTCTATGCAGCCATGATGCTGTAATTGATGCAGTATGTGGTTTGGCATTGTCATGTTGGAAAATGCAAGGTCTTCCCTGAAAGAGACGTCGTCTGGATGGGAGCATATGTTGCTGTAGAATCTGAATATACCTTTCAGCATTGATGGTGTCTTTCCAGATGTGTAAGCTGCCCATGCCACACGCACTAATGCAACCCCATACCATCAGAGATGCAGGCTTCTGAATTGAGCGCTGATAACAACTTGGGTCGTCCTTCTCCTCTTTAGTCCGAATGACACGGCGTCCCTGATGTCCATAAAGAAATTCAAATTTTGATTCGTCTAACCACAGAACAGTTTTCCACTTTGCCACAGTCCATTTTAAATGAGCCTTGGCCCAGAGAAGACATCTGCACTTCTGGATCATGTTTAGATACGGCTTCTTCTTTGAACTATAGAGTTTTAGCTGGCAACAGTGGATGGCACGGTAAATTGTGTTCACAGATAATGTTCTCTGGAAATATTCCTGAGCCCATTTTGTGATTTCCAAGACAGAAGCATGCCTGTATGTGATGCAGTGCCCGAAGATCACGGGCACCCAGTATGGTTTTCCGGCCTTGACCCTTATGCACAGAGATTCTTCCAGATTCTCTGAATCTTTTGATGATATTATGCACTGTAGATGATGATATGTTCAAACTCTTTGCACTTTTACACTGTCGAACTCCTTTCTGATATCGCTCCACTATTTGTCGGCACAGAATTAGGGGGATTGGTGATCCTCTTCCCATCTTTACTTCTGAGAGCCGCTGCCACTCCAAGATGCTCTTTTTATACCCAGTCATGTTAATGACCTATTGCCAATTGACCTAATGAGTTGCAATTTGGTCCTCCAGCTGTTCCTTTTTTGTACCTTTAACTTTTCCAGCCTCTTATTGACCCGTCCCAACTTTTTTGAGATGTGTTGCTGTCATGAAATTTCAAATGAGCCAATATTTGGCATGAAATTTCAAAATGTCTCACTTTTGACATTTGATATGTTGTCTATGTTCTATTGTGAATACAATATCAGTTTTTGAGATTTGTAAATTATTGCATTCCGTTTTTATTTACAATTTGTACTTTGTCCCAACTTTTTTGGAATCGGGGTTGTAAAAGCAAAACAGTAAACAATAGAAAATAAAATTACATAAAATAAATGGGGAAGAAAAATAATAAGAATTAAACAATAGTAGAAATAAAATAAAAAAATGAAGTAAAAGTTCAGTAAAAGAAAAAAAACAGCAGAATAAAATAGAATAAAAGTTAAGTAAAATTTAAAACATGCAGAGACTGTAAAAGTTAAGAGTTTAAAACATGTAAGGATGACAATATTAATAATTTAGCAGAAAGCATCTGAAAACAGCTTGGTCTTTAATCTAGATTTGAAGCTGCCAACAGCAGGAGCATTTTTGATGTCCTCTGGCAGTTGGTTCCATAGCTGTACTGCATAGTAGCTAAAAGCCACATTTTGTTTTAACAACAGGTTTTACCAGTAAATTTTTCTGCTGCGATCTGGTAGATCTGATTGGGTTAGGCCGCTGTAACATATCAGAGAGGTAATTGGGCCCTGTACCATTTAAAGATTTGTACACCAGCAGCAATGCTTTAAAGTCAATTCTGTAGCTTACTGGAAGCCAATGAAGGGACCTTAATATTGGAGTAATGTGCTCTGTTCTTTTTGTTCGTGTGAGAACCCTAGCCGCTGCATTTTGAACCAGCTGAAGTCGTTTGATGGTCTTTTTTGGCAGGTCTGTGAAAAGGCCATTGCAGTAATCAACCCTACTAGAGATGAAGGCATGCATAAGTTTTTCCAGATCATTTTTTGACATAAGTCCTCTTAGTTTGGAAATGTTTTTTAGGTGATAAAATGCCGTTTTAGTGATTGCTTTCATGTGACTGTCAAAATTTAGCTCGCTATCAATGAAAACACCAAGATTTTTAACCATTTCTTTTGTTTTAATCCCCTTTGTGTCAAGAACAGTGGTAATCCTGAGTCTTTCATCTTTTTTCCCAAATATAATTACTTCTGTTTTATCTGTGTTCAGCTGAAGAAAATTTTGTGACATCCAGTTGTTGATTTGGTCGATACACTGGTAGAGACATTCAAGGGGGGTATAATCATTAGGTGATAGAGCAAAATAAATTTGGGTGTCATCTGCATAGCAGTGATACAAAATTGAGTTGTTCTTGATAATTTGCCCAAGTGGGAGCATATAAAGGTTGAATAGTAATGGTCCAAGAATCGACCCCTGGGGGACACCACAGGTCAAGGACATTGATGTTGAGGTACAATTTCCCATGGTAACAAAGAAGCTTCTATCTTTTAAGTATGATTTTAACCAATTGATAACTTTACCAGTCAACCCAACCCAGTGTTCAAGTCGATATAGCAGTATGTTGTGATCAACAGTATCAAAAGCTGCACTGAGGTCCAGTAACACCAGGACCGATGTTTTGCCTGCATCAGTATTAAGACGTATGCCATTTATAACTTTAATCAGCGCTGTTTCAGTGCTATGATTGGCACGAAATCCTGACTGAAAGTTATCAAAACAGCTGTTTGACATCAAGAAGGCAGTTAATTGATTGAAGACAATTTTTTCAAGGATTTTCCCAATGAATGGTAGATTTGATATTGGCCTGTAGTTGTTTAATACTGAAGCATCCAGATTATTCTTTTTAAGTAGGGGCTTTACAATGGCTTTTTTCAGGGACACAGGAACAATGCCAGTCTCTAGGGATGTATTTATGATTTGAAGCACATCTGTAATTATAAGATGAAGAACAGACTTAAAAAAAGTTGGTGGGCAGAATGTCCAATTCAGATGTTGAGGAACTGAGATTTTGTACAGTTTTTTCAAGAGTCTCATAATCAATTAAACAAAATTCTGACATTGTGTTGAAGTTATCTGTCTGTGTCACTGGTGATTGCAGTTTTTCAATTATTTGCAACTGAGATATATTATGAGCAATATTCTGCCATATTTTATCAATTTTACCTTTGAAGAAGGATGCAAACTCATTGCATTTATTAACTGAGGGAAGTTCATGTGCTAATTGTGGTGGGGGATTAGAGCTTCTCTACTGTTGAAAATAGCACACGGGCATTGTTCATATTCCTGTTTATGATGTTGGAGAAGAAAGACTGTCTTGCTTTACGAATTTCATAATTATATTTACAAAGCATCTCTTTATGGATTTGATAAT
Source organism: Neoarius graeffei (assembly GCF_027579695.1). NCBI lineage: Eukaryota > Metazoa > Chordata > Actinopteri > Siluriformes > Ariidae > Neoarius > Neoarius graeffei. The sequence goes on from NC_083574.1 coordinate 26,808,082, forward strand.
GGATGTGAAGTTTAGATTTGCGCCATTTTCTTTCAGTCTTTCTACATTCTCTCTTTAGCAGTTTAACAGCTGGGTATTGCTTCCATGGTGCTTTCTGCTTGTCACTGACTCTTTTGATTTTGAATGGAGCAATATCATCCATAATTTGGGTCATATTTAAATAAAAAATTTCCAGTAAATCATCTACAGAGTCTGACATTTTGGTTGAGATCCGAGAGAGAGCTTGCTCAAAGAGAACACGTGTTGTCGTTTATGACTCTCCTACCCATAGTCGTTGAGCTGTTCTGAATGTGAGGAGACATAGAAACATCAGAGAAAACACAAAAATGATCAGATAAGGCCAGGTCAACAACAGTAGTAGAAACAGTAAGACCCTTTGTGATAACGAGGTCAAGGGTATGACCACGAGAGTGGGTCGGCCCCTGTACATGTTGTACTAGGTTGAAGTTGTCAATAAGTGCAAGTAGGTCTCTGGCATAAGTGTTTTCAGGATTATCTACATGCAAGTTAAAATCCCCAGATATAATAAGACAGTCAAACTCTAAGCAAATGACTGACAACAGTTCACCAAACTCTTCCAGAAAAACTTTGGCTGAATGTCTCGGAGGCCTGTAAATAGTTAATAACAATATGTTAGGAGAGCATGTAACAAGTGCACATAAGTGTTCAAAGGATGTAAAATCACCAAGTGAGGATTGTTTACATTGAAAAGAGACTTTGAATATATTTACGATCCCTCCACCTTTCCCCTGTCGGGTAACATTCATAAAATTAAAATTTGGGGGAGCTGCTTCAATAAGGGTGGTAGCACTATTTGCTTGATCCAGCCATGTTTCAGTTAGAAGCAAAAAATCAAGATTGTGTTTGCAGATAAGATCATTAATTAAAAATGACTTGTTTGAAAGTGATCTAATGTTCAGAAGAGCTAGCTTTACAGAAAGTCTAGAAGTAATATCCGCTTGGGCACTCTGATGTTGTTTTGAAACAGGAAGGAGACTAGACTGGTTTACCTCCTGGGTTAAATATGCTCTATGTTTTCTATTTCTTATCAACACAGGAATAGAGAAGAGACACTGGGCCCCATGTAGGCCACGGGACCATAGTTCTTCACCCCAAAATGTGTGCCTCGCTGGGGGACACCAGGAAGTTGATGACGATGGCGCTGCTGAAGGTGAGTCACACACACAATCTCTAACCCACACTCCTGTGTGGTGACATGCAAAGGGAACTTTGAGCAGGAGCAGAAGAGGGATGAGTGACTGAAAAACTGCTGGGGAAGCTGCTGGAATGCATCTGGCCCATTCCCACTCCTTGGGCAGCCACCTGGCCAGCCAGAGCACCCTGGAGAAGATCAGGGACTGCTTTATGTGGCCAGGGATGAACATCAACATGAAAAACTTGTTCAAGCAGTGCCCTCAGTGCCAATGTACCACCCCCGAAGACTTGCTCCTACTCCACTCGTGCTGCTCCTGATCATTAAGGTTCCCTTCAAGAGAGTGGGTATGGATCTGATGGGTCTGCTTCCCAGGTCTGCCCGGGGCCACCAATACATCCTAGTCATTGTGGATTACGCCACCCGGTGCCCCAATGCAGCTCCTCTGTGGAAGGCCACCTTGAAGAACATTGTCTGGGAACTGGTTCTGCTGTTCTCCTGTGTGGGGCTCTTCAAGGATATACTTACGGACCAAAGTACATCTTTTGTGTCAAAGCTATTGGCAAATGTGTGGCTGTTTCAGATCAGGCAGATATGCACCATGATGTACCATGCCCAGACTGACGGGTTAGTTGAGAGGTTCAACCAGACCCTGAAGCATATGCTCCGACGAGTACCAGACAAAGACAGCTAGAATTGGGATCTCCTTCTCCCTTATGTCCTGTTTGCCATCTGGGAGATACCCCAAGCCTCCACTGGCTTTAGACCCTTTGAGCTGCTGTTTGGGAGAAGGCCCCAGGGTTTGCTGGATGTAACCAAAGAGGCCTGAGAGGAATGACCCTCCCCATTCATAACAGTTGAGCATGTGAGGGAAATGCAAGAGCACATTGCCAAGGTGGTTCCCATTATCCGTGAACACATGCTGGCAGCCCTTCTGGATAACAATCGATCAAGGACTGTGACGTCACCCGGTATGGCGCAGCCGGGGCCCCACCCTGGAGCCAGGCCCGGGGTTGGGGCTCGTATGCGAGCACTTGGTGGCCAGGCCTTTGCCCACGGGGCCCAGCCAGGCTCAGCCCGAAGCAGTGACGTGGGCCCGACCTCCTGTGGGTTCACCACCCACAGAGGTAGCTTTAGGGGGCCGGTGCAGTGTGGATTGGGCGGCAGTCGAAGGCAGGGGCCTCGACGACCTGATCCCCGAACACAGCGGCTAGCTGTTGGGACATAGAATGTCACTTCACTGGGGGGAAAGAGCCTGAGCTTGTGTGGGAGGTTGAGAGGTACTGGCTAGAGATAGTCGGGCTCACCTCCACGCACAGCTTGAGCTCCGGAACCCAGCTCCTCGAGAGGGGCTGGACTCTCCGCTTCTCTGGAGTCGCCCATGGTGAACGGCGGTGGGCTGGTGTGGGCTTGCTTATAGCTCCCCAGCTCAGCTGCCATGTGTTGGCATTTACCCCAGTGAACAAGAGGGTCGCCTCTCTGCGCCTTCGGGTTGGGGAGAGGGCTCTTGCTGTTGTTTGTGCCTATGGGCTGAATAGCAGTATAGAGTATCTGGCCTTCTTGGAGTCCCTGGGAGGGGTACTGAGAGGTGCTCAGACTGGGGACTCCATTATTCTACTGGGGGACTTCAACGCTCACCTGGGCGATGACAGTGATACTTGGAGGGGTGTGATTGGGAGGAATGCCCCCCCCCAATCTGAACCTGAGTGGTGTTTTGTTATTGGACTTCTGTGCTAGTCACGGTTTGTCCATAACGAACACCATATTCGAGCATAGGGGTGGTAAGTGCACGTGGCACCAGGACACATTAGGTCGGAGGTCGATGATCGACTTTGTTGTTGTTTCATCGGATCTCCAGCCCTATGTCTTGGACACTCGGGTGAAAAGAGGGGGTGAGCCAGCGGATCCAACTCACCACCAGGTGGTGATCAGTTGACAACTGATCACCACCTGGTGGTGAGTTGGATCCGCTGGTGGAGGAGGAAGACGGACAGACCTGGCAGGCCTGCTGGGTCTGCTGGGAATGTCTGGCCGAGCACTCTGTTGGGGAGGTCTTTAACTCCCACCTCCAGGAGAGCTTCTCCCAGCTTCCGAGGGAGGCGGAGGACATTGAGTCTGAGTGGACCATGTTCTCTGCCTCCGTTGTCGACGTGGCTGTTTGGAGCTGTGGCCACAAGGCCTCCGGTGCCTGTCATGGTGGCAATCCCCGAACCGGAAGTAAGGGATGCCGTCAAGCTGAAGAAGGAGTCCTATCGTGCCATGTTGGCCTCAGGGACTCCTGAGGCAGCTGACGGGTATCGGCAGGCCAGGCGTGCCGCAGCTTGGGCAGTTGTGGAGGCAAAAACACGGAACTGGGAGGAGTTCGGTGAGGCCATGGAGGAGGACTATCAGTTGGCCTCGAAGAAATTCTGGCAAACCGTCCGGCACCTCAGGAGGGGGAAGCAGTACTCTGCCAACACTGTTTACAGTGCGGGTGGGGAGCTGTTGACCTCGACTGGGGACATTGTCAGGCGGTGGAAGGAATACTTTGAGGATCTCCTCAATCCCACCATCACATCTTCCATTGAGGAAGCTGAGGCTGATGACTCAGAGGTGGACTCATCCATTACCCAAGCCGAGGTCACTGAGGTGGTTAGCAAGCTCCTCTGTGGCAAGGCACAGGGGGTGGATGAGATCCACCCTGAGTATCTCAAGTCTCTGGATGTTGTGGGGCTGTCTTGGCTGACATGCCTCTGCAACATTGCGTGGCGGTCGGGGACAGTGCCTCTGGAGTGGCAGACTGGGGTGGTGGTCCATTTTTTTAAGAAAGGGGACCGGAGAGTGTGCTCCAATTATAGGGGAATCACATTTCTCAGCCTCCCAGGGAAGGTTTACTCCAGGGTCCTGGAGAGGAGAATTTGGCCAATAGTCAAACCTTGGATCCAGGAGGAACAATGCGGTTTTCATCCTGGTTGCGGAACACTGGACCAGCTCTGTACCCTTCATAGGGAGCTCGAGGGTTCATGAGAGTTTGTCCAACCAGTCCACATATGCTTTGTGGATCTGGAGAAGGCATTCGACCGTGTCCCTCGTGGTATTCTGTGGGGGGGTGCTTCGGGAGTATGGGGTTCGGGGCTCTTTGCTAAGGGCTGTCCAGTCCCTGTACGAACGGAGCAGGAGTCTGGTTCGCATTGCCAGCAGTAAGTCAGACATGTTCCCAGTGCATGTTGGACTCCAGCAGGGCTGCCCTTTGTCACCAGTTCCGTTCATAATCTTTATGGACAGAATTTCTAGGTGCAGCCAGGGGCCAGAAGGAATCCTGTTTGGGAACCACAGGATTTCATCTCTGCTTTTTGCAGATGATGTTGTCCTGTTGGCTTCTTCAAACCAGGACCTTCAGTATGCACTGGGGTGGTTTGCAGTCGAGTGTGAAGCGGCTGGGATGAGAATCAGTACCTCCAAGTCCGAGGCCATGGTTCTCGACCGGAAAAGGGTGGCTCACCCTCTCCAGGTTGGTGGAGAAGTCCTGCCTCAAGTGGAGGAGTTTAAGTATCTCAGGATCTTGTTCACGAGTGAGGGAAGGATAGAGCGTGAGATCAACAGGCGGATCGGTGCAGCCTCCTCAGTGATGCGGTCACTTTACCAGTCCATCGTGGTGAAGAAGGAGCTGAGCCAAAAGGCAAAGCTCTTGATTTACCGGTCGATCTACGTTCTGACTCTCACCTATGGTCATGAGCTTTGGGTAATGACCGAAAGAACAAGATCACGGATACAAGCGGCCAAAATGAGTTTCCTTCGCAGGGTGGCTGGGCACTCCCTTAGAGATAGGGTGAGAAGCACAGTCACTCGGGAGGAGCTCGGAGTAGAGCCGCTGCTCCTCCACATCGAGAGGAATCAGCTGAGGTGGCTTGGGCATCTCTTTCGGATGCCTCCTGGACGCCTCCCTGGGGAGGAGTTCCAGGCATGTCCCCCCGGGAGGAGGCCCCGGGGAAGACCCAGGACATGCTGGAGGGACTATGTCTCTCGGCTGGCCTGAGAATGCCTCGGTGTTCTTCCTGAAGAGCTGGCCGAGGTGTCTGGGGAGAGGGAAGTTTGGGCTTCCATGCTCAGACTGCTGCCTCCGCAACCCGGCCCCGGAAAGCAGAAGAAGATGAGACAAGACATGCTGGCAGCATAGGCCGAGCAAAGCCTTGATTACAACCAGTGTGCTCAGACCCTGGAGTTCCAGCCCAGGGATCATGTGCTGCTACTCATTCCCACCACCAAATGTAAGTTCCACCAACTGTAAGGCATTCCATCGTGAGTTTGCCACCACAAATCTGGATGATGTCATCATACACTCCTTCACCTGGGCACCACCTAAAATCCATCCTCAGTGAGCTGAGGAAGGCTGGGCTCACCACCAGTCCCTGGAAATGCCATCTTGGGCTGACCAAAGCACAGTACTTGGGATACTGCATTGGCTGGGGGCTGTTGATGCCACAGGAGAAGAAAATGGAAGCCATACAGAAGTACTTCCAACCCACCACCAAGTGCCAGGTACGTGCATTCTTGGGGCTAGTGGGGTATTATCAAAGATTTGTGCCTGACTTCTCCTTTCTTGCCTCTCTCCTCTCAGACCTCACCAAAAAAGGTGAATCAGAAAAGGTGAAGTGAACCAACCAAGCAGAGCAGGCATTCCAGGCCCTGAAGAAGGCCCTCACCACTGCCCCCATTCTCCGAAATCCAGACTTCGACCTCTCATTCATTGTCCAGTTGGACACCTCAGAAACAGGCCTGGCTCTCGCAGGTCATAGAGGGTGAAGAGCATCCCGTACTGTACATCAGCCAGAAGATACTCATGGCTGAGAAGGACTACACAGCTGTGGATTGAGAAGCCCTGGCCATCAAGTGGGCAGTAACCGAGTTGAGATACAATCTGTCCAGTCATCATTTCACGTTGTTCACTGACCATCCCCAACTTCAGTGGATGGCAGCCACCAAAGATACCAATGAGTTACTCATGGGTTCTTGTTTCTGTAGAACTTCTCTTTCCAGGTCCAGCACAGATCCGAGACCCAGCATGGGAACACCAACAGTAGGAGATACAGACTCTGGGCTGAGCCTGGGAGGACAGCAGGCTCTGAGTTAAGGGGGAATGTGATGGTGGCCCTGGGAAACAACTGCCAAAACAGTGCATTGCTCCTCGCACAGCTGCTCCCATGGTGCTGAAGAAATGGCAGCACTTCAGCACCATTGTATTGGACAACCCAAGTCAGCATGGCTATGGGGCAAAGTCAGCTGATTATTGGTGCCTTAGTTTACCCTCCCCAAGCAGCCAGAGGAGTATAAAAAAAGCGCCAAAACAAACACAGGTTTAGTCGGTGCGCTCTCAGTTCAGAACTCGTGTGCTCGCTTTCTCTCTCACTCTCTGTGCGCTCAGGTCACTTTGCGGACATGGGTGACAAAGAAGACAAGCTCGAGCTCAATGGATGTTATGCCAGCAACCCACACCAGGACCAGACCACTTTCTACAAATGGTACAGCCAGCCCCTGCCTGCAACCTTGCCCTAGGCCAACTGGGCTCCCTGCAGCCTGCACTGACTGCACTAATCTCACATCTCCCTTCTCCACCACTTCCCCATTCCCTTTTTTTTTTATTAAAACCCTGCACGTTTGTGCTAAAATCTAGGTTGTGTGTCTGTGCTCTCTCACCCTCACAGCAGGAGTCCTAAACAGTCCTAAAGTTACCATGACAATTGTAGTCCTAAGCCATTGTAGCTAAACTATTTGTATCAATTGCAGTCCAAAGCCCTTTTCATGGTTTTTAAGTGCATCTTTAGGCTGTCCATATGGGACCATCCTCAGCAGGAGCAATTTGATGAGGAACTCCAACCAGAAGCAGGGCATCAAGATGGATGGATCAGGCAGGTGGGGAAGTGGTTACTCATATCTAAGGATTGGCATGTGTAACTTGACGGGGGACAAAGAGAGGAACAGATTGGTATGCTCATGGACATAATGGTTAAGAACAGTGTACATTATGTCTTAAGTGCAAGCAGGGACTCTGGCAAGACTAGCTATAATGGTGTAACTACTTCAGTGGATACAAATGGCATGCACAAGGCAAATGTCATGCTCCCCATGTGTGAAACTGAGTGTGCAGTAATGGTATGCGCATGCATTCAGCTTGTGCACTAACATATGCGCAAAATCGAATATACTTTGGAGACACCCATGTGCACATGCCCATCTGCATCGAGTGTCCATGGAAATGTACTTGAGCCTTAAAAGGGTGAGCCAAAAGGTATTACAGACAAGAGGGAACCCTGGGACATAAAGCAGCCAGCCACTCCACTGTCAACAAACCTGAGTGAACACAGGGGGTTACAGCATCTAAACATCCCAGTTTACTAAAATACTCTATTCCCATGAAACCTCCAGATCTGCTCCTTTACCTAATAAAAAGCTATTTGCAAAAGGTTGGACGATATATGTTTTCAGCCTAGACTTAAACAGCAAGACTGTGTCTGAGTCCCAAACACTAATTGGAAGGTTGTTCCATAACTTTGGGCTTTGTAAGAGAAGCCCCTTCCCCCTTGCTGTAGCCTTCATTATTTGAGGTACCAAAAATGGCCTGAACCAGTTGATCTAATTAGGCATTGCAGGTCATAAAAGAGCACAAGTTTGCTCAGGTACTGTGGTGCAAGACCATTAGAGGTCAATAGTAGTATTTTGTAATCAATGCGAAATTTGATTGGGAGCCAATGCAGTGAATAAGATGGGGTGATGTGGTCGTATCTTCCAATTCTAGTAAGAATCCGACTCTCATTGCTGCCTCCTGGACTTACTGGAGTTTGTTTATGCACCTACTAGAACATGCAGACAGTAAGCCATTACAGTAATTCAACCTAGAGGTAACAAATACTTAAACTAGTTTTTCTGCATGCATCATGTAGTGACATTGTAAAGTAAATGCAAGAAACTAAACAATAGACAGTAAGGAGGAATGCTAGAGAAGGATTCAGCAAATAATGATATACAAATCATGAAAACAATGCAGGCCCCTCTTCATCTATAGTCATGTCTTTGGAATGTGGTATTGCATTGTCTTGTTGAGAAATCCCTGGAAAAGATGTCATCTTAATGGCAGCATATGTTACTCCAAAATTTCAAAGTACAATGCTGCCATCATAGAAGTATAAGTTACCTTTCCCACAACCCTAGACAATGACACAAAGACACAACCCTAGACAATGACACACCCTGGCATTTCGACTTCTTGCTGGTAACAGTCTGGATGGTCCCGTTCGTCTTTGGCCCAGAGTATACGGTGTCCATTTCTTCCAAAAATGACCTGTAATACTGATTTGTTGGACCAAAAAATGTTTCCACTGTGTGACTGTCCATCCCAGATGCCTTAGACCCGGAGAAGTCTTTTGGATGCAGTTAACATAAAGCTTCCTTTTTGCACAGTAAAGTTGTAACCTTCTGGGGTCTGAGGGTATTTTCTGGCACTAATGATTTTGGCAATGGCACGGAGGTGTAGTGGTTAGTACTATTGCCTCACAGCAAGAAGTTTCTGGGTTCGAGCCCCACAGTCGATGGGGACCTTTCTGTGTGGAGTTTGCATGTTCTCCCCATGGGCTTCCTCTGGGTGCTCTGGTTTCCCCCACAGTCCAAAGACATGCAGGTTAGGCTAATTGGTACGTAGCTGTAAATTGTCCATAGGTGTGGATGTGAGTGTGAATGGTTCAGAGTAGAAAACCTCTTTAATAACCTAGGAGAAGGCAATGGGAAACCACTACTGTAATGTTGCCTAGAGATTTTGATGGCTGAAGCTGTCAGAGCAGCCATGTCACTGTAGTGATATGACAAAATGGATGGATGGAATGATTTTGGCATGTTCTGATTTTGCTGTCAATTTCAAGAAATCTAAGCAGTATTTTAAAAGTCATATGACTTTTTTGTATTCAGCACAAGTTCAGCTACAGTAATATATATGTAGTATGTATGTCATGATTGTACTTTAAAAAAACAGATAAATGAAGATGTAAAAAGCAGTTTTGCAACAGTGTTGGAATGTGTGAACAAAAGGTTGTCTTACCCATTGTGACAAACCATTTTGATCACTTGAGGTGATTCTGTACAGTCTTAGGAATGCATCAAGCACAAAAACTTAAATCTGCTCCATTGATTTGGACAATTAATTGCCCATCAAAAAATGTATGTCCTATTGTTTTGTGATAAAGGGTTGGGAGTGGGAGGGGTATTCAATGAGAAGAGTAAAAAAAAATCCATTCCATTCCAGAAGAGTGAATACCCATCCCACTGCCAACTATTAATCCCATCAAATGAAGTGATCAAAATGGTTCATCACATTGGGCAAGGCAATGTTTTTTCACACATTCCAACACTGTTCTAAAACTGCTTTTTACATTTTTCATTAGGGTTTTTTTGTTTTTTAAGTACAATCATGACATGCATACTACAGTACATAGCTATTATTGTAGCTGAACTTGTGCTGAATACAAAACAGTAATATGACTGAAAATACTGCTTAGATTTGTTGAAATTTACAACACCACCAGAGCATGCCAAATCATTAGAGCGCCAGAAAAAGAAAAGAGAGCAAACAAGCGCTGGTGCACATTTTGTTTACTCTAGAAGTACGCAAAGTTTACACAGGAAATTTGACTGAAGAAAATTTACTCAAATTGAGGAAAATTTTACTCTATGCCAGATAACAGTTGTTCCCTCTCTAAAAAGAGTAAAATGATGGAGCTGTTTTTCCAGACTCAATTCTCCTCAATTCAGTGTTAATATTTTACTCTTTGTGGTGGTATTTAACTATTCAGTGTGTCTTGAAATTAACTCTTTGTGGCAGCGGGGGCGTGGTCAAGCGCCGGTCTGTGACAGGAGGGTGGAGTCAGGGAAGGTAAGTGGCAGAATCACTACACCTGACTGCAATTAACCTGTTGTGTGTGTCTTCCCAGTGACCGCGCCCTATTTAGGGAGGGAGAGCAAAAGCAGAGGAGCTCATTCCCGAACCAGACGCCGGTCGTGTGTGTGTCTATTTTGTTTAAAGTTGTTAGACTGAAAAGTGTGGCAATAAAAGCCCTATTTCTGAACCTGATCTCTGTCCTGCCGTCCTCTGTGCTCCACCCACCCGTACAAACCGTTACAGTGGTGCTGAAACCCGGGACGTGGAGCACCAGCCGATCAGCCCCATGGAGTCCTCCCCGTTCGCCGACCTGGTCCATGCCCTCGCCACGGCCCAGCAAAGCCAGCACCAGGCGCTCGTCACCCTCCAAAAGGAACAAGAGCAACGCTTCGAGGCCCTGGTGCTGGCCCAGCAAGAAGATAGAGAGGCGTTCCAGCACCTCTTCGCGTCGGCGGGGTCCACCAGCGCTCCTACCGCAGGCCCGTCTCCCCTCACCATCACCATGATGGGCCCGCAGGACGACCCCGAGGCATTCATCACGCTCTTCGAGCAAGTCACAGAAGCCTCGGGGTGGCCGATGGAGCAGCGCGCAGCGCGCCTCCTCCCCCTGCTAACAGGAGAAGCACAGCTGGCCGCGCTACAGCTCCCTGCCGACCGCCGGCTGGCCTACGCGGACCTCTGCCGGGCCATCCTCCAGCGCGTGGGGTGCACCCCAGAACAGCAGCGCCAGCGCTTCCGCGCTTTGCGCTTGGAGGAAGTCGGCCAGCCATTCGCGTTTGGCCAGCAGCTCCGGGACGCCTGCTGGCGGTGGTTGAGGGCCGACAACCACGATGCCGAGGGGATCATCGACCAGGTGGCGCTGGAACAATTCATCGCTCGCTTGCCAGCAGGAACCGCGGAGTGGGTCCAGTGCCACCGCCCGGCGTCGCTGGATCAGGCAGTCGAGCTGGCAGAGGACCATTTGGCGGCTGTTCCGGCGGCAGGACAGCAGACGGCATCTTCTCTTCTCTCCTCTTCTCTCTCTCTCTCTCTCTCTCTCTCCCCCTCCTCCTGTGTCCCGTCCTCACCCCATTCCCCCACCGTGGAGGCGGGGGCCGGCATCACCCCAGCCGGCCCGCCGCACCCGTGGTGCCCTCCCGTTTCTCCCTTCTGTGTCTGTCTCTCCCCCCCTTAGGTGAGTGAGCCCCAGAATACCGGTGCAGAGGGAAAGCCCGGGCCGGTTTTCTGGCGCTGCGGGGAGCCGGGCCACCTGCAACAGCAGTGCACGGCAATGGAAGTGGGCGCAGTGGTTCGGATCCCCGACACGCCAGAGGCCGCCCTCAATCGGGCTGGAGCGTATCGCATACCGGTGAGTATCCAAGGGGATACATATCAGGCGTTGGTGGATTCTGGCTGTAATCAGACCTCAATTCACCAAAGCCTGGTTCAAAACGAGGCATTGGGGGGAGCACAGGGGGTGAAGGTGTTGTGTGTGCACAGGGACGTTCACAGCTACCCTTTGGTGTCGGTCCACATTGTTTTCAGAGGGGAAAAAGTTATCGTGAAGGCGGCGGTTATCGCCTTACCCACTCTTTAATTTTGGGGACTGATTGGCTGGGATTTCGGGATTTAATGACGCACTTAGTCAAGAGTGGGTCCTGCCATTTAATGGGGGGAGGTCCCGGTGTTGCTTTGGCGGGAGCAGCTGTCACAGAGCCGTCTACGTCATCTCTGCGTCAGAGTGAGGAGCCTCCGGCTCCTCCTCTCTCTCTTGGGGAATCCCTCGCGGATTTTCCATTACAGCAGTCGCGAGACGGGACTCTGCGACATGCGTTTGATCAAGTGAGAGTAATCGATGGTCAAACGCTCCAGCCAAACGCCACCCCGTCCTTCCCCTACTTCGCGATTATGAAGGATAGGTTATACTGAGTGACGCAGGACACTCAAACTAAAGAGCGAGTCACGCAGCTTTTAATTCCGAAGAGCCGCCGGGAATTGGTATTCCAGGCGGCTCACTTTAATCCCATGGCTGGACACTTAGGGCAGGATAAGACACTAGCCCGAATAATGGCCCGATTCTATTGGCCGGGGATTCGCGGTGATGTTCGTAGGTGGTGTAGGGCGTGCCGCGAATGCCAGTTAGTAAATCCAGCAGCCATTCCAAAAGCGCTTTTGCGCCCTCTTCCATTGATCGAGACCCCGTTTGAGAGAATTGGAATGGATCTCGTCGGGCCATTAGATCGGTCAGCACGGGGGTACCGCTTTATATTAGTTCTGGTGGACTATGCAATGTGATACCCGGAAGCAGTGCCTCTGCGCAATATCTCAGCACGCAGTATTGCGGAGGCACTCTTCCGCATTATCTCCCGAGTCGGAATCCCAAAAGAGATTCTGACTGATCAAGGCACCATATTTATGTCACGGACACTGCGCGAACTGTATGGGTTATTGGGGATTAAGCCGATCCGCACCAGTGTGTATCACCCACAAACGGACGGTTTAGTGGGTGACATAGTGGCATAGTTACATATGGCATAGTTACTTTTAACTCTGTAAAAATTGCTCAGTCATATCAACTGATATGCTCAGAAGAAATAGAACAAAATATTTACACTTACTCGAGTTGATCTTTGGCTGGATCGAGACAAAGTAAAAAATGACACTGCTCATCATCAGTGTTGCACTTCTCAAGCTTGAATTGATTCATTGTCCTGAATCATCCAAAGCGCCTCCTGAGTATCAAATCCACGTGCCATCTCACAACAAGTTTTACCTCCAAACAGGTAGCCTAAACTATGGCTGATATATTTTATCCTGTTTACGATGGGCATTACCACCACAAAAGAGAAACCAACTTAAATTAAAAGACTGAAAGTGATTATCATACTGTTATCATATGAATAGTCTTTAATGAATCCGTAAGTGGGTGCTCAGTGCTCCAACTCAGATGTGGCTGAGGAAAGTGACAAGTTTTATGTTTCCTCTAATTTAGGTAATTTTAAAAAAGATAATATTATTTGGCAGTAGGCACATAGGAAAGTGTAAAGTATAAAGTTTCTGTCAATATGTTTATCATGCTTGTATGATTAAAAACTCGCAATGATATTAATCTAAATGACCTACTCATTCTAAACCTGCCAAGCTTTACCAGCAAAGCTCCCGACCCCAGAGGGTTAACTGGTGTTTGTGGATGTAACTCCAAATTGTAGTGCTTGACAAAGGTTTGCCTAAGTAATCCCGAGACATTATGGTTGATGGTTCTTGATGCAATATGAGGGATCAGAGATCACTTGTGTTCAGCTTAGGCTTGTGCTCTTGCCCTTTATACACTGAAATTCCTCCAGATTCCTTGAATCGTTTAAAGATATTATGCATCATAGAGGCTGATATATCCAAATTCCTCCCTATCTTTCTTTGAGGAATATTGCTTTTAAACATTTTGATCATTTTCTCACACATTTTGTTGACAAACTGTGGACAGCCTTGGCCCATCTTTGCTCCTCAAAGACGAGGCCTTTCCTGAATACTGATTTTGTACCAAATTATGATTACAATCACCTATTGACATCACCGGTTTCAAATCACATCATTATTAAATTGTTTTACCTCATTACTAGCCCTAAAATGCCCCATCCCAACATTTTTTTTCTAATGTGTTGCAGGCCTGAAACACAGGAATGGATGTATGTGAACTAAATGAAATGAAGCTGACCAGACAAAACATGAAATATCTTGGGTTCATACTGTCTGCATTGAAATACAAGTCAAAGTAAATTTAGAAATCACTGCTTTTTTTTTTCCTTTTTCCATCCTGTCCCAACTTTTCCTGATTTGGGATTGTCATATGAGAGAGAGTTTGAGAGAAGAAGAAAGATGGGATGCAAACATGATGCTCAAGTTGATGGTTAGGATGAATTATATGCAGGAATGACTCATGTCAAGTCAAGTTTATTTGTATAGCGCTTTTAACAATAGACATTGTCCCAAAGCAGCTTTACAGAATCGGAATGACCCAAGACATGAGCCAATTTTATCCCTAATCTATCCCCAATGAGCAAGCCCGTGGCAACGTTGGCAAGGAAAAACTTCCCCAACTCCCCTCATGTCAATGAGGCTAGCAGGTCTTTTAAAGAGAGAATGAAAAATCACTAAAAGTTTTCATTTTTGGTGCTCACATTGTCTTATCTGTGGACAACAAATGTTTTAAAGAAGATCATTTTGGTCTTTTGTGAAACTGAGTACAGCAGCACTACCAGCGATCACAAGCAAAACACAGAATTATATGAAGCGACGCTGTGGGCTCACTGTAACCCCAGCATTGCAGTCAGTCAGTGAAAGTTGTTACACACCCCCTCGATCTGAAAAGCATTTTGCTTATTATATTCTAGCCTATTTCAGTGACACATCAATTATACAATACTTCATCTGCATTCATTTTACAAAAGCAGTTGTGGGTGTCTTGAACATCAACAAAGTGGATTATTTATTCTGTTATTCTTTCCCCTGAAAATGCACTTGGAGGAGAAACTAAAATTATATTGAGAAAGCACACATTGTCTAATCAAAATACAAATCACAGGAAAGGTCAGATGACAAAAGCATAAGTTTGGTGGGTTTATTTGTTTGTATGAAAGGTTAGAACTGTTTACTGTATGTTATTCAGAGTAAATATGCAATGAAGTCAGTGGAGCATTGTGGACTTGAATCACCAAGAAGGAAAAAAAAAGGTAAATGCACATCCCTCTCTGCCTGTGCATGTGTGTCCTATTATTATTATCACTGAGACCTTGGAAGATATTGTATTGGTCAACCCTAATATTTTACTTGTCAAGATACTTATCTAGGGTTTATAAGCCCTAACTCTCGTCTTATCTGTTTCAGTAATGTCTATTTTTTTGCTTCACTTCCTCCATCAGTCTCTCAACTCTGTTTAACTCAGCCTGAGCTCCAAACTCTTATTGAGGGCATCGTGGGAACAAGTGTACCTATCATCGGTCACCCAACAACTTCTCCTGGTTTTTGACAGGACCTGTTAGCACCCTCTCCTGTTTTCCTGCTGCTCACCATTCTTCTCCAAGCTCTATAACAATGTTCTAATATAGTCTCTGGGAATAGCTTGATTTGACTCATCTTTTCAAGCTGTTTATCTGTATTCTACCACACACATCCTTTCAATGCTGGCTTTGGTCCAGAACTGTATTATTTTCTACAGCCAAAAGAAAATCCACAACTTTAGTTCTCTGTACGAGAGCCAGAAATAGCAGACAAATACTAATGAATGAGGGTTTTTTTCTGGTTTTGTCATTATTTCGTGAGCATACACTATATATTATATTGTGTGTGTTTTCCATAGAACCTTTGACGAAGATAAAGATTATTTTTGCAGGGCAAGTGTGACTGGGCAGTTCTGTCATTCTTTCACTTTTGTTAAATTTAGAAATCATTATTAAAGCAATGATGAAAAGCTGCCAAGGTGTACCATCAGACCAGCTGTTACCTCATGAAAACATCACAAGGGATGAATACATTGCATAATTAACATTTAATATGTGCTGCAGTTATTATAAAACATCTCAAACATTTGATGAATTGGATCAAAGAATGAAAGCTCATTTACCACAAAAAACAAGTTTATTGTTCATAATTTGGCAAGGGCATGTTCTTCCTGTGTTGGTTCCTACCAGGTTCTCGGATTTCCTCCCACCTCCCAAAAACATATGGGTAGGTGGACTGATTACACTGTTTTGCCCCGAAGTGTGAATGGGTGCACAGTGTACTGTGACATACTGGTATCCCATTCAGGGTGCAAATGTAGGTGTAATTATCATTATTACATCATGCCCAGTGTTCCCAGGTTATGCTCTAGACTCACTGTGATCCTGACCTGGTTACTAAAGATAGATGATTCACTTCAATTAAATTTTATTTGTATAGCATATTTAACAATTGGGGGCGGCACGATGGTGTAGTAGTTAGCGCTGTCTCCTCACAGCAAGAAGGTCCGGGTTCGAGCCCCGTGACCAGCGAGGGCCTTTCTGTGCGGAGTTTGCATGTTCTCCGGGTTTCCTCCGGGTGCTCTGGTTTCCCCCACAGTCCAAAGACATGCAGGTTAGGTTAACTGGTGACTCTAAATTGACCGTAGGTGTGAATGTGAGTGTGGATGGTTGTCTGTGTCTATGTGTCAGCCCTGTGATGACCTGGCAACTTGTCCAGGGTGTACCCCGCCTTTCGCCCGTAGTCAGCTGGGATAGGCTTCAGCTTGCCTGCGACCCTGTAGAACAGGTTAAAGCAGCTAGAGATAATGAGATGAGATGAGATTTAACAATTGACATTCACAAAGCAGCTTTAAAGAAATCTGAATGTAGAATTTAAATTGATTAAGTTTTCAAGCCAGAAGTGACAGTGGCAAGGAAAAATTCCATGAGGCAACAAAAGGAAGAAACCTTGAGGAACCAGACTCAAAAGGGAGTCCATCCTCTTGGTGACACCAAATAGTGTTATTATAGATCATTCCACTTCTCTAACTGTATACTATAAACTCAAGCAGTGCTAAGTGTGTTAAAAGGAACTTGAATATGAGCATCATTATTGTTTTAACTTCAAGTTCTTTGTATCAAACTAGCGTTACCCACTGTTCAGTAATGGAGAGTTAAGTGTAAACGGCTCTTAGTAATGGCTGTCTTAAGGCTATCCAAGAAAGTACATCTTCAAGAACATCAAAGAATGAGTGATGAAAATAATTTTGGATTCAAATCTAAATTACATTCCATAGCATAGAACAGCATGCTATGAGTTTATCATTTCCTTCTAGAAATATAAGCTATAAGAAGTTTCACATGTCTGAAATGGGTGGAAATTTGCCAGTATTGGACCAAAAAGTACACTGTCTCACATACAGTGAGGAGACTAGTGGGGGTGTGGGTGGGGTCCCAAGACCACGATTTTAGAGTCACAGAATTTAATTGTCAAGTTTCAAATTCAATGGTTAAATGACACTGTCATAAGAAGCTGTTTTAAGTGTTGCACAAAAAAAGCCTTTCCTGAAATCATCTCAGAAAATACTACTGCTGAACTTCACCAAATATCAGGAGAACTACAACTGGCTTTATGGATTGTGGTCACATAAAAACTAAATCAAAAGTTTTGGTCATGCACACCATCAGCATTTTTTGCAACTAACTGGAAAAAGCACCACATACTAGGGATGTCCCGATCCGATCACGTGATCGGAAATCGGGCCCGATCACATGGTTTCAGACTCGATCGGAATCGGGCATTGCCTCCCGATCAGAGATCGGATATATATCTATGTAATATATTCTCATTTTTAACACATCAATAGCTATGCGTTGGCACAGAGTGAGACCAGACCTCTTGTCTCAACACAGCAACATCAACACGTGCAGCATGACATCACTTTGTAGCGGAGACGCTATTGGTTATTGGCTGCCTGTTGCCGGCAAAGTTGAACACGGAAGCAGTTCGAAGCGGAAAGCAAAGCATGAGATCTTTTTTTTTTTTTCGTTGGATGACAAAAGAAACGGGCTCAAACCTGAAAGGGTAGAAATGCTTGTTTTCATCAAGAAAAACGTTCATTTCCTTAATTGAAATTACTGTACACCACTGTGAGATGCGTTCTTAAAAGCAAATTACTGGCACTGTGGCACTTTATTTTTTTTTTTATTTGTTTACATTCCTGCCAGGTATTTTAAGGTTATTTTTTTAAATTTGTTATTTATTGTTCAAACTGCCTCACGTAAGTGCTCTGTTTGCTAACGGAGTTGTTGGATGTTAAAATAAGGTGTTAAATAAAAAATGAGGAACATCCTGGATCCGTTTCTTTCCTCGTCTTTATTTTTTATGGATTATAAGAAGTATCGGATCGGGACTCGGTATCGGCAGATACTCAAAATCAAATGATCGGTATCGGATCGGAGGGCAAAAAAACCTGATCGGGACATCCCTACCACATACCCACTGTAAACATACAGTGGTGCTTGAAAGTTTGTGAACCCTTTAAAATTTTCTATATTTCTGCATAAATATGACCTAAAACATCATCAGATTTTCACACAAGTCCTAAAAATAGATAAAGAGAACCCAGTTAAACAAATGAGACAAAAATATTATACTTGGTCATTTATTTATTGAGAAAAATGATCCAATATTATATATATGTGAGTGGCAAAAGTATATGAACCTCAAGGATTAGCAGTTAATTTGAAGGTGAAATTAGAGTCAGGTGTTTTCAATCAGTGGGATGACAATCAGGTGTGAGTGGGCACCCTGTTTTATTTAAAGAACAGGGATCTATCAAAGTCTGATCTTCACAACACACATTTGTGGAAGTGGATCATGGCACAAACAAAAGAGATTTCTGAGGACCTCAGAAAAAGTGTTGCTGATGTTCATCAGTCTGGAAAAGGTTACAAAGCCATCTCTAAAGAGTTTGGACTCCACCAATCCACAGTCAGACAGATTGTGTACAAATGGAGGAAATTCAAGACCATTGTTACTCTCCCCAGGAGTGGTCAACCAACAAAGATCACTTCAAGAGCAAGGCGTGTAATAGTCGGCAAGGTCATAAAGGACCCCAGGCTAACTTCTAAGCAACTGAAGGCCTCTCTCACATTGGTTAATGTTAATGTTCATGAGTCCAGCATCAGGATAACACCGAACAACAATGGTGTGCATGGCAGGGTTGCAAGGAGAAAGCCACTGCTCTCTAAAAACAACATTGCTGCTTGTCTGCAGTTTGCTAAAGATCACATGGACAAGCCAGAAGGCTATTGGAAAAATATTTTGTGGACGGATGAGACCAAAATAGAACTTTTTGGTTTAAATGAGAAGCATCATGTTTGGAGAAAAGAAAACACTGCATTCCAGCATAAGAACCTTATCCCATCTGTGAAACATGGTGGTGGTAGTTTCGTGGTTTGGGCCTATTTTGCTGCATCTGGGCCAGGACAGCTTGCCATCATTGATGGAACAATGAATTCTGAATTATGCCAGTGAATGCTAAAGGAAAATGTCAGGACATCTGTCCATGAACTGAATCTCAAGAGAAGGTGGGTCATGCAGCAAGACAACAACCCTAAGCACACAGGTTGTTCTACCAAAGAATGGTTAAAGAAGAATAAATTTAATGTTTTGGAATGGCCAAGTCAAAGTCCTGACTTTAATCCAATCGAAATGTTGTGGAAGGACCTGAAGTGAGCAGTTCATGTGAGGAAACCCACCAACATCCTAGAGTTGAAGCTGTTCTGTATGGACGAATGGGCTAAAATTCCTCCAAGCCGGTGTGCAGGACTGATCAACAGTTACCGGAAACATTTAGTTGCAGTTATTGCTGCACAAGGGGGTCACACCAGATACTGAAAGCAAAGGTTCACATACTTTTGCCACTCACAGATATGTAATATCGGATCATTTTCCTCAATAAATAAATGACCAAGTACAATATTTTTGTCTCATTTGTTTAACTGGGTTCTCTTTATCTACTTTTAGGACTTGTGTGAAAATCTGATGATGTTTTAGGTCATATTTATGCAGAAATATAGAAAATTCTAAAGGGTTCACAAACTTTCAAGCACCACTGTAGTGGCTCAAAATATCACTTACTGCATGTTATTCCTTTTATAGATTAATTGTGTCACACAAGTGCCAGAATCCACCAGAACACACCGCAGACTACAAACATGGCTACCCCAGACTACAATCCCCAGCACAACAATCCACCAGCACATTCACAGTCTCCTGAGTTCTATTTACGCATACCTGTTCTTAATTACACACACATCCTATATAAACAGACTTTGGAGTCTTAGCCAGTGTTGCTTCTAGATTGCCTGACTTCTTGCCTGTCTTATTTTCTGATTTTTTATTGTTTTGGATCTGTTTGCCAGTGTTACAATAAAATCTCTAAACTTCATTTGTATCCGACTCTGCTGTATGACAAATTGTTGCTCCCTTTCTTCATGAAAGGCAATAATTCTGGAGATACTTCATATAATTTATATAAATATATAATTACAGAAGAAGGATAAACAACTTTGTCACATATACAGGTAAAGTACAGTGAAATTCTTTTCTTCATACATCCCAGCTTGTTAAGAAAGGATCAAACATACAGTGGCCCTGGAACAGGGAGGGATAAATGGTGGCAGCTTAGTAATGCTGGGGCTTAAACCCAAAACCTGC
Organism: Neoarius graeffei; assembly: GCF_027579695.1. NCBI lineage: Eukaryota > Metazoa > Chordata > Actinopteri > Siluriformes > Ariidae > Neoarius > Neoarius graeffei. The sequence continues at coordinate 26,828,316 of NC_083574.1, forward strand.
TGAGCAGTAACTCATAGCCTTAACCACCAAGCCACCACTGGCCCTTAATGTGTATAGATCCATCATCCACTGATGAGTTTAATTTAATTTTTTTCTGCCTTCTACCAATTTTTATTCCAGTTTAGTTATTGGCAATTCCCACCCAAGTCCCATCTTCTCCATTATTGCCCAAGTGCCACCAACCAGGGAAGGCAAAGTGTAAACGTGTTTCCACTTATTGACAGGGAAGAGACTAATGCCATCCTTCCCACACAAAAAAGTATGGACACTTGTGCACTCCTGGATTCCTAGCCCTAGATGGCTATGGTATCTCCACATTTTAAATTTGCAATATCCTGGTAACAGGTGATGCACTATCTTTGTGCCTTTCAGAAGCCCCAACCTCAAAGAATATGAGGAAATTAAAGGAAGCAATGTTGAAAAGTGTGAATAACAAATGTTATTCACATTTTGCAACCATCCTTGTTACATAAGAGACTGAGATGTATATAATGAATAATTACATATTGTTGTTTTTTTCACATTTTATGAAGACATGAGAGTCATCACACACTTGATGACCGCTTGGCTGTGTTTTGCTGACCTTGAAGACTCAAATGGGTATAGTAGAATGTAACTCTCGGCCCTTTATCTGTGTCATAAAGAGCCTGGCATGTGTAAAACCCTTCCGCTTCAGCCTGTATCCTCATTATTAGAAGGCTAGATGTGTTGGCTGCCAAGGAAGGGTCACCTAGAGTGTTGGCCAGTGGGAGGGTCTTAGGACCGAGACCATAGTTGTAGGCAAGGACCTCGTTGCTATCAGAGTCCATTTTTGAGAATACCCAGATAAAAAGAGTTGGCATGGAGGTTCCACAGTGCAGCAACACCGTGCTGTTGATCATAGCCCTTGCTTGTTGTCTGAAGTAGTCAATGTGGTCAGGGTCAGGGATGTCCAGGGCTAATGATCCACATCCATGTTCATATGTATCACACATGTATAGGGAAGGAAGGACAGGTTGAACATTTGTCAATAGCTTGGAAATCAAAGTGCTAGATCATAAATTTAGAAAACATCTGCAATTAAAATTTGAAATTGCCATGTTTGATGTCAGTTGACAAAGATCAAAGATATTTTCCATCATCTGATTTAATGACCGAATGAAAATATTATTACATAGTTCCTCCTAAGAGCTTAATCTAAAATGTTTTTAATGTCTAAGTACTTACATTTAAGCCTACAACTGAGAGAATTAATTTCCTTAGAAATATACAGTATCTCAAAGAAATGGAGCATTCTCTGGCCACCAAAGATAGAATAAAGCTAGAGCACTCTGTTTCAGCAGAACATCTGAGGCTCTCCTGTTGCTTTGTCATTGACTCTTTCTATAATAAAACAGACTACAATGCCAGTTCCTTACCTTGTGTCAGAACGAGCAGTGTGCAAAAAAGCAGAGGTCTTTCCAGGTGAATCCCCATAGTGCCACAAACCACAGGAAATGGTAATAGCAGATCTCCAGACTTCAGATGCTTGGAGAATGCTTGAAGTTCAGTTTACATTTATGAGATGATCCAAACCACCTGCAGCTACACTTACGGTACAGACAAAATGTTCAAGCTGCACCTGAGTTTGAATAATTTATTAAAGGCTTAGCTAGTTCTGCTCTCTCTCTCTCTCTCTCTCTCTCTCTCACACACACACACACACACACACACACACACACACACACACACACAAAACAAAACCAAAAAACACCTCACAACCCCCCCTGACTTTGACAAAACTGAGACAATGTGTAGAGTGTCAGGATTATTATGCATTATTGAGAAGGTAAAGAGAAACAGTCTACTGAAATTCCAGCTGGCTAAAACAAACCTGAAATCAAGCTAGCTTCATTATACAGCAAATATGGCAGCACAGTGGTGTAGCTTCTTCTTGCTGTGTTGCCTCACAGCAAGAAGGTTCTGGGTTTGATCCCAGTGGCCGACAAGGGCCTTTTTGTGTGGAGTTTGCATGTTCTCTCTGTGTCTGCATGGGTTTCCTCTGGATGCTCTGGTTTCCCAGAAAAACAGCAATGCCAAGTGAGATATTTACTGGTCCCAGAGTTTAGTGAGCTGAGACCAGATGGGAGCTCTGTAAATGATGTTAATTGGAGATCTCATTATCTCTAGCCTGTTCTACAGGGTCGCAGGCAAGCTGGAGCCTATCCCAGCTGACTACAGGCAAAAGGCGGGTTACACCCTGGACAAGTTGCCAGGTCATCATAGGGCTGACACATAGACACAGACAACCATTCACACTCACACCTATGGTCAATTTAGAGTTGCCAGTTAACCTAACCTGCATGTCTTTGGACTGTGGGGGAAACCAGAGCACCCGGAGGAAACCCACGCGGACACGGGGAGAACATGCAAACTCCGCATAGAAAGGCCCTCGCCAGCCACAGGGCTCGAACCCGGACCTTCTTGCTGTGAGGCGACAGCGCTAACCACTACACCACCGTGCCACCCCTAATTGGAGACCTCTTTGATAATAAACAATTTTTGATGGCAAATATAAAGCTGCTCAAAACTTTGGTGTTAAATAGCAAAAATTATTTTAGAAATCTGGAAATTTACTCCTATAATAAGAACTAGAATTTGGGGAATGTACAAAAATTCTTTAGCCTTAAGACTACTCTGAAATGGAACTATTCAGAAGAGCTTCAGGAGTATAAGCTGTTAACAATGGAGAAATTTGGCAGCACTCACACAGAAAATGTGTGTACACACATCTTTCAAACTTCCTGTATTCAGAAAGACCTACTGCAATTCACAGATGAAGCAGAGGTACCAGGTCAATCACAAAGCTATTTTTATAGGCCTCCTCAAAAATTTAATAAGTAAACTAACACAGTGCAATTCTGGCTGATTGAAATACAGTCATTTCAGACTTGCTGTGTGTGGCATCTCAATAATACAATGTGGGATGTGCATGTGGGATCTAAATAATACAAAGGCACAATGTAATATGATGCAACACACTTCAATTATAAATGGCTTCTGTTCCTAGCCTGATAACACTGTGTATACTCTCATACAATTTAGTGCTCTAGATCCCAAGTAAGGTTGCCACCCAACCTATATACTACTGGATCATAATGTATTTAAAACACACACACAGCACGGTGGTGTAGTGGTTAGCATTGTCACCTCACAGCATGAAGGTTCTGGGTTCGAGCCTAGTGGTTGATGGGGGCCTTTCTGTGTGGACTTTTCATGTTCTCCCCGTATCTACACGAGTTTCCTCTGGGTACTCTGTTTTCCTCAACAGTCCAAAGACATGCACGATAGGCTAATCGGCGGCTCTAAATTGACTGTAGGTGTGAGTGTGAATGGTTGTTTGTCTCTATGTGTCAGCCCTGAGATGACCTGGCATACCCCACCTCTTGTCCATAGTCAGCTGGGATAGGCTCTGGTGTGCCTGTGACTCTGCACTGGATAAGCAGTTACAGATTATATAAAGTCAGTAAGGGATGAGATTTGACCCATCTTTCGATATATGTCTTTTCATACATACACTAAGTCTTCACAATCAAACCAGTTTCACAAAAAAAGCAGAGCAGGTGAAATTCAGTGGTATGGGGCAGATAATAAAATGTATGCTCTGTATGAAATTGCCATAGAGTTCAAATATCTTGCACATCATCATCATAGTTGGGCCCAATCCCAATTCTAATTTCTACCCCTACCCCTCCCCCTTCCCCTCCGCCTTCCCCTTGAAACTGAGCTACAAGGGATAGGGCTTGAAATTCAACCCTTACGTATTGGGATAGCCCTTCAACGATCGCATACGTCATTGCGTACCTCCGTCAGCGTTTACGTTAGCAAAACGCGATCAAATGCGTCATTGGCTGCGACCAGCCGCTACAGTCAGAGCCAGAACAGAAATCTCTGCTGGCAGGGTGTGATTTGTTAACTAACACCACTGAATGGGATATCTTTGGCGCTTCGTGCACCACATCCGACAGAATGAGGTGTCAGAACACTCATGTAAACAATAAAAGCGAGAATAACAGAACAAAACGTACGCAGTAAAGCAACCGAAAACAATACTCACTCCCAAAGCTTTTTAGCAGCAGCTTGGATTTCAGAAATCGCTGCTCATTCTCAGCTCGAAAGCGAATCAAGCGGCGTGTTTCCTCTGGATAACAACTTAAAACACGTAAATAATGGAGAAAATACATTTATGACAATCTTTCGCCGCGGGAACCGCCATCTTTCTGAAATCCGCATGAAATCTCGCTGAAATCCGCATGGCATTGTGGGAAATCACTCAAACCCCTTCGTTCGGAGTCAGCTCCAGGAAAATCTCCGTTTGGAGGGGTACAGAAGCCCTACCCCTTCCCCTACCCCTCCGCGTTAACTGGGATTGGGATACCCCTACCCCTTCACGTGAACGCGCAAAATGGAGGGGAAGGGCCAAGGGGTTGGTCCAAGGGGTGAAATGGGATTCGGCCTTAGTCTGGTTATGGAGGTTCAATTGCACGGTTCTTAAAAATGTCTTCCAATGTAAGTTTGCCTATGAAACAAAAGAGTCTGTTGAGGTCAATCAACTTCAAGGTTACTATTACAGCATGTAAACATGATCAATATCGATAGTACAAGCCCTAATTATAATAATGCACACAAGTTCAGCCACCTGATTTGCTATCATAAGTAGCTTTAAGTGCCTAAAAGTCAAAAAGCACATCAAATTTCATTGCACATGAGCAACCAATATGGTGCCCAGGATGTGATGTCAAGTTGTTGATAGCCAGTTACTGGAAGTTAAGTGTCTCCGATGTAGAGATACTTGTTAGCCATATTTAGACAGATGAAAAAGAGTTATCTTCAAGTCAGTAGGGACAGTGGAGAAACTGGATATCTGTATGAACCTTGGAAAAAGGACTATTCACATCTGGTAAATGATTTCAGAAATGAATCAACAGATAATTATAATGATGAAATTGGTGATGCTTTGCAATTGCAAAGTCAGGAAGGCAGCTATCTGGGGCCGATGTGGAAAGTGTGCCAAGCGGAAAACTGACATTGAATGTGTTTGTTGTAAAGAGCACAAACTTTTACATATATTACATTACAGGCACGTCAATAAGACAATTTGACAGACGCTCTTTTCCAGAGTGATGTACAAGTGCAAAAGTCAGGTACAAGAAGTGCTGAACTTCTAGACAAGAAAGTTCTAATCCTAAATATACAAGTGACAGAATTACATCTTGTGTAATATTCTGTTGAAGTAACAACAATCATGACATTATGGGCATTTAGCAGATGCTGTTATCCAGACTGACATACAACAAGTTCAATAATCTCATCTGTAACTTTTTAATCACAGTTGCACTATTTTTCTATTCTATTTTTCTATTGATTTTTAATTTTAATTCTTCTATTTATATACGCTGCTGGCCCTGAGGCACAAATTTCGTTTACATGTGAAACATGCAAACAGGCCCGCCGACGGGGGGGACAAACGGGTATGTTGTCCCGGGCCCAGGAATGGGGGGGGGGGGGGGGGGGGGGGCAGAACTGGGCTCTCATGAAGTTGCGATTAAATTATTTTATTTCATTTCAAAATGTGTTGATTTGGGGGAGAAATGTGCTATATTTGCATTCAATAAATGATTTCTAGATCTTTTGCCTTTATTGTCTTTGAAAAAGGCGTCAAGAACCCCCTACCACCCCTAATGCAAAAATGGTTTGGTCTGACTCTTTGATTAAGGGGAAAAAAACGACATCGTTCGATCATAGCGCTTCGACAATCAGCGTGCGTGCCATTTGCCAACATGCACAAGTCAGGAGCACAGAAAAGAAAAGAGAAAAAGAGAGGAAGAAACCAAGAGACTCAGGGGCTCACTGCATAAATATTTTAAAAAAGATTCGGATGATGCAGCAGGTACTAGCAAAGGCAGTGGGGCAGCTGAGCCAAGTAAGACACAGCCAACTTTTTCCAGCCCCGTAAAGTAACCCCAACCAAGGCACGCACGGCACGCAATTCATGTTACAAACGAGGGGAGAGCAAGTCACACTGAACACCATATCAAATGCACAGGGCACTGAATCATTTCATAACCACAACAGCTTAATAACATTGTGTTTCATATATCTGATTGAAGCTAAGAATATTCACATTAGCCCACAATCATATCCCACCGTTTCTCGAGCGGTGTGTTCTTCTCTGCTTTTCACACTGGACAGTACGCACGCACAGTATACTATGTTCGCCCCCAGCCCTGCCCGAAATCCCCCGTCCATCGCTGCTCCTTCAAGAGCACCCCAATCGCTTTGATTATAGTAGACTATCCACGAGTTTAGGAAGGCATTGCGGTGGCTGTCGCATGCAGGCTTGGGGCGTAACGGAATACATTTAATGGCGTTCGGTTAAAGGATACAAAATAACAGTAACCGCTTATTCCGTTACAGTACAGGGGGGAAAGATTCAGTGAAATTGGGGATTACTTCACAGGATCACGATGTGTGTGAGGTTGCTGGTTTTGGGCTTTTTTTTTTGTTAAAATGTTAAAACTGTAAAAATGTTGAAATGCTAAAATGAAATGGTTGTTGACCAGTTGAATGGTTTTTGAATACCTGTCATTTAAGGGTTGGAGTGAGTAGAGACTGGGATAAGAGAGGTGGGTGTGTGTGTGGGTTGGCCTGGGGGGGGGGGATTGTTGGGGGAGCCCATTCAGAGCATTTTGTCCCGGGCCCAGCCAAAGCTGTCAGCGGCCCTGCATGCAAATGACAATAAAGAACCTTGACCTTGTATGTCTTTGAAGTGGGAGGAAACCCACACAGACATGGGAAGAATATGCAAACTCCACACAGAAAGGCCCCCGTTGGCCATGAAGTTTGAACCCTTGCTGTGAGGCAACAGTGCTAACCACTGCACCACCATGACACCAAAAGTAACAACAATCAACAAACAACCAAGGAAAAGAAGCCAACCATACAAATGAGCTGACAAACTACAACATATCATATGTGCAAAGTCGTCAAATTGTTTCACTGATAAACCTGGTTTGAAAACATATGTCACACAGAAGTCTGCATTGGAAATGCACTACATATAGGCCATAATAGCCTGTGTGTAGCATGATAGCATGGTAGCCTGATGAGAGGACTAGCACCAGATGGAAAACTTGCAAATCGTTAAGCAGCCTATTATATATATATATAAACTCAGTGCATGCACATGTTTTTGTATATGTGTGTGTCCATATTAGCTATAAAACCTCATCTCATCGCATTATCTCTAGCCACTTTATCCTGTTCTACAGGGTCACAGGTAAGCTGGAGCCTATCCCAGCTGACTACGGGCAAAAGGTGGGGTACACCCTGGACAAGTCGCCAGGTCATCACAGGGCTGACACATAAACACAGACAACCATTCACACTCACATTCACACCTACAGTCAATTTAGAGTCACCAGTTAACCTAACCTGCATGTCTTTTGACTGTGGGGGAAACTGGAGCACCCGGAGGAAACCCACACGGACACGGGGAGAACATGCAAACTCCGCACAGAAAGGCCCTCTTCGGCTATGGGGCTCGAACCCGGACCTTCTTGCTGTGAGGCGACAGCGCTAACCACTACACCACCGTGCCGCCACTATAAAGCCTATTTATATAAATAACGAGGGATTATTTTCTAACACATTTACACTCTTGGCAAACAACAGAATTTCTATCAAAGGAGAATGTTTCTAAAGTATGACCTGTTTCCAAGTTGTCTCACCACTGTTTAGTAAGTAATTTACATTGCTTGGTTATTAGCAATGGAACACAGAAAAAATGCTTTCCCTTATTATCACGTTTATTATTTTTGCAACCATAGGCTTTGCACTCCGCCATTTTTTCAACAATGTTTTGTACATCTGGCTACATCATGGTGTCAGTAGTAGCGAGCCAATACAGGAAACCAACCAATGATTCTACCTCATGCTGACCCCACCAAAAAATGGCAATATGGCAAAAGAAATACAAAAGAATTTTAAAGCATTACTTTAAGCGACACAGTGTGTGTGGCAGTGAGGGTGTGGTTGAGTGTCGGCTGGAAACGATGAGGAGTCAGGTTAAACCAACAGGTAACATGTGACGAGTTACACCTGTGTCTAATTACTGGCTGTCTATTAATGTGTGTCTCTGTGTGTCTTGCAGAAGGCCAGTACTGAGAGACTGAGCTGTGTTCTGCATGTGTGTGCATGTATGTTAGTCACTGAAAAATGAGCATTAAAATAAAGCGCACCTTGAATCATCGTGCCTGTTCCCAGTCCCTCACTGGCCCACCTCAGGGAATTTTTACAGTGTGACAATACATGGTAGTCAAAATGCATTTTTGCGAAATGTGTAATATTTCTAGCCAATGTTTATTTTTTGCTGCGGGTACCCTTTAAGGAAAACTGGAACAGTTTGCTGTAGAGCTTTTTCAGTCAGCAATGGTAGACTGTCTGATCTGAAACAGCATGAGGCAGATAATAACCATGCCTGAGCAGATTGAAATCACCAGATTCCTTTTACCTCACACTTACCCTGATGAGCTTATGGTATATTGTTGTTGCTTAATCCATTTTTATGTACTATTCTTTTTAGATATTTGATCGAATGATGAGGGCTTTCTTGAATATTATTAACTGAAAGAAAAAATAGCCATTAAAAAATAATTAAGCTTTTAGCCTAACCAGTAACAGCTTATAAAGCTAGTTTATATTCAGTTAAATATTAATGTATAAACCAGTAGCCAAGTTTGTGAAAAAGCCAACTAACACACAGTACCAGTCCAATGTTTGGACACACCTACTCATTCATAAATTTTTCTGTATTTTGACTATTTCTATTTTGACGAGAGAGAGAAAGGAAAAAAATATTACACAGTAGCATGAAGATTTGAAGTTTATCTTTGAGTGGTGAATATATTTCACGAGTGAGCATCACAAATATTTTTCAACATGAGAAGATAAACTTCATATCTTCACGCCACTGTGCAATATTCTTTTCATTATATAGACACATCCACACAAAATATGCAAATTAATCAAAAGAATTTTAATTTTGAACCAGTTCACCATTTTGACAACACACATCAAGTCAGCAGGAAAACATTGGGAGTGACATCATCGGAGCGAGGATATTGGAAAATATATGTCACTCAGGTCCGTTCTCCAAATGCTTGAGCGGGTTTCCTCCAGGTGCTCCAGTTTCATCCCACAGTCCAAAGGATATGTAGATTAGGTCAACTGTTGACTCTAAATTGCCTATAGGTGTGAATGGGAGTGTTAACTGTATTAGCCCTGCGATAAATTGGCAACCTGCCCAGGCTTACCTCACTTCTCGCCCAAAGTCAGCTGGGATTGGCTCCAGCTTCCCCTGCAACCCTGACAGATAAGCGGTATAGACCCCTTTCACTGACGTCACCCGAAACCGGAAGTAAACAGACCCTGCGCCATTTTGGAAGACCAACAAACTCGTGATTAGGGGGAAATAATGGCAGTGGTATGTGAACCCACGAGAATAAAGTGGAGTGGCAAACGACTTAAACAAATCTGAGCTGTTTTATTTATGATTTATTGGCCCAACAGTAGACTTGAAAGAAACCTGTGTGAGACTTGGCAAAAAACTGTGGATATAATGGATAAGTCTGTGCATGATCTGCGGACACTTTGAGGTAAGCAAAAGCAAGAAATTCAGATTTAAAACATGCTAAATTGGCCCCAGGTTGATAACTGTATGAGGAGCAAGCCTCCCAGACTTCTACAATTTAATAATAATAATAATTTAGGATGGTTTGGGGCTTGCTCGCTGCTGCCAGGTTGGTTGTTGAGTAGCCTGACTTTTTTTTTTCTTGCGTGTGGTATCATTGTTGACGCGAGGTTGTTTTTTGAACATGCCAATGCGGACACGATTTCCCCTGATGAGTTATGACTTCAGACGCGATGCGTGTGTGGAGGTGTGGAGTCCGCGTGATATGTGCATAAGATAGGCTTCTCATGTGTTTGGAGATCCGCGCTCTGAGACAAGCACCCCCCCCCCCCCCCCAAGGGAAAAAAAAGGACCCCCCGAAAATATCGGCATAGTTCGAACACTGAGTGTAGGCACTGGGTGTAAACAACAAATAGTTTACAATGTCTGGGTAGCAAACAGATGGCAGAATTGGTGTCAGGTCCTTCTTATGTTTCCATTCTCCCTTGCCGCGAGTCTTATCATATGGGTCAAACCCATCAATCACAGCCAGTTTCTCCACATACCGTGCCCTTTCTGCAGCTGGTAATGTACTCACATAACCAGAATTATCAGCCATCGTGTCACTTTACTCTTGCTCGTACTTTGTTTTATATTGTGAGTGCATGTACTTGGTCTTCCAATATGGCGCCTAACAAAATCTCGCGGCGCGGTGACGTCATGTGAAAGGGGTCTATAGATAATGTATGGATGTAAGGAATCAATATGGTCCACTGTACATTACAAAAATTACCACTTATGTTTTAGTAAATAATATTAACTTTTTTGTCTTTGAGAGATATCTCATCTCATCATCTCTAGCCGCTTTATCCTGTTCTACAGGGTCGTAGGCAAGCTGGAGCCTATCCCAGCTGACTACAGGCGAAAGGCGGGGTACACCCTGGACAAGTCGCCAGGTCATCACAGGGCTGACACGTAGACACAGACAACCATTCACACTCACATTCACACCTATGGTCAATTTAGAGTCACCAGTTAACCTAACCTGCATGTCTTTGGACTGTGGGGGAAACCGGAGCACCCGGAGGAAACCCACGCGGACACGGGGAGAACATGCAAACTCCGCACAGAAAGGCCCTCGTCGGCCACGGGGCTCGAACCCGGACCTTCTTGCTGTGAGGCGACAGCGCTAACCACTACACCACCGTGCCGCCTCTTTGAGAGATATCATCCAACAAAACTGTTTTAGACTTTAAGATCTCACTCAATTTTAGTAAAGACTAAATCCTGGTCAAGATCATTGTGAATCCAGAGCCTATTCTTGGAACACTGGGAATGAGCCTGGAATGGAATGAAGATAGGGTGGAACTGGAGAACCCAAAGCAAACCCACATAAACACGGAGAAGAATGGAAAAACACTACACAGACAGTAAACCGAGTCCAGGATTGAACCCAGATCTCTGGAACTGTGAGGCAGCAAGGTGACCACTATTAGAACTATTGAAATAATAATAAAATAATGTCACAGTAATTTGTGCTAGCTGACCTTTGTCAATTGAAGGTCAAGGTGAAGGTCATTTTGCTGAACAAAATTAAAAAACTGATTGAAAAAATCATGAAAATTGACAGAGCTACAGTGGCATGCAAAAGTTTGGGCACCCTTACTGAAAATGTCTGTTACTGTGAATAACTATTCACAGTAACAGACATTTTCAGTAAGGGTGCCCAAACTTTTGCATGCCACTGTAGCTCTGTCAATTTTCATGATTTTTTCAATCAGTGAGCAGAAGATAAACTGATTACCAAAAGGCATAAAGGTAAAGATGACATTTCTTTTCAGTGTTTTCTGCAAGATTTGTGTATTATTTTTGTTTTGTACAATTGGAGAGTGAAAAAAGAAAAGGAACACCATGCGAATGTTTGGGCACCCCAATACTTTTGAGTTCTCAGGTAACTTTTACCAAGGTTCCAGACCTTAATTAGCTTATTGAGCTGTGCCTTGTTCAAATTCTTTGTTAGGAAATGTCAGATGATGCAGATTTCAAAGCTGTATAAATTCTCTGACTCCTCAAACTTGTCCCTAAAATCAACAGCCATGGGCTCCTCTAAGCAACTCCCTTGCATTCTGAATAACAAAATAATTGATGCTCACAAAGCAGGAGAAGGCTACAAGAATGTAGCAAAGTGTTTTCAGGTAGCTGTTTCCTCAGATTGTAATGTTATTAAGAAATGGCAGTTAACAGAAACAGTGGAGATCAAGGTGAGGTCTGGAAGATGAAGAAAACTTTCTGAAAGAACTGCTCGTTGGATTGCTAGAAAGACAAATAAAAAAACCCGGTTTGACTGCAAAAGACCTTCAGAAAGATTTAGCAGACCCTAGAGTGGTGGTGCACTGTTCTACTATGCAGCGACACCTGAACAAATATGACCTTCATGGGAGAGTCATCAGAAGAAAACCTTACCTGCATCCTAGCCACAAAATTCAGGGTTTGAAGTTTGCAAATGAACATCTAAATAAGCCTGATGCATTTTGGAAACAAGTCCTGTGGACTGATGAAATAAAAATAGAACTTTTTGGCTACAATGTGCAAAGGTATGTTTGGAGAGAAAAGGGTGCCAAATTCCAGGAAAAGAACACCTCTCCAACTCTGAAGCATGGGTGTGGATTGATCATGTTTTGGGGTTGTGTTGCAGCCAGTGGCACAGGGCACATTTCATTGGTCAAGGGAAGCATGGATTCAAATAAATACCAGCAAATTCTGGAAGCAAACATCACACCATCTGTAAAAAAGTTGAAGTTAAAAAGAGGATGGGTCCTACAATAAGACGATGATCCAAAACACACCTCAAAATCTACAATGGAATACCTCAAGAGGCACAAGCTGAAGGTTTTGCCATGGCCCTCACAGTCCCCTGACCTAAACATCATTGAAAATCTGTGGATAGATCTCAAAAAAGCAGTGCATGCAAGACAGCCCAAGAAACTTGTAGAACTGGAAGCCTTTTGCAAGGACGAACGTGTGAAAATCCCCCAGGTAAGAACTGAAAGATTATTAGCTGGCTACAAAAAGTGTTTACAAGCTGTGATACTTGCCAAAGGGGGTGTTACTAGGTACTAACCATGCAGGGTGCCCAAACTTTTGCTTTGGACCCTTTTACTTTTTTGTCATTTTGAAAATGTAAAAGATGAAAATAAAAAATTGTTTTTGCTTAAAATATAAAGGGAATGAGTCATCTTTAACTTTATGCCTTTTGGAGATCATTTCATCTTCAACTTGCTTAACTGTTCACAGTAACAGCAATTTTGACCAGGGGTGCCCAAACTTTTGCATGCCACTGTATAAGTGACTGAAAAAAAAATCCCATTTTTTCATGGATCATTCCGGATCAACACCAAAAGTCAGAGCAACATAATTCAGTCTAGCAGTATTCTTCATGTGAAAATTGGTGATGATTGGTTGAAAACTGAGGGAGAAATAGCATCCTGAAAAATATTAGGATGATAATAATAAGAGGAAGAAGAAGAAGAAGAAGAAGAAGAATTATAAAGTAGAAAGATCCTGAGTGAGAGTAACAATTTGCACCAGCGCTGCTAGCACAAATTAATAATAATCCATCCATTATCTGTAGCCGCTTATCCTGTCCTACAGGATCGCAGGCAAGCTGGAGCCTATCCCAGCTGACTATGGGTGAGAGGTGGGGTACACCCTGGACAACCTGCCAGGTCATCGCAGGGCTAAAACATAGACACAGACAACCATTCACATTCACCACGCTCACATTCACACCTACGGTCAATTGAGAGACACTGTGGGGGAAACCGGAGCACCCAGAGGAAACCCACGCGAACATGGGGAGAGCATGCAAACTCCACACAGAAAGGCCCTCGCCAGCCGCTGGGATCGAACCCAGGACCTTCTTGCTGTGAGGTGACAGTGCTAACCACTACATCACCGTGCCACCCATTAATAATAATAATAATAATAACAACAACAACAACAACAACATTTCATGGTAGGGAACCCAGGGCACATTGATTTTATTCATACAAAAACTATTCTGCCATTCCTCTGAAGCACAGCAGGTACTACATCCCACAGTGTGTGTAGAATCACAGGTTCAAAAAGAGAGGCGATTTGTAATTTAATGTGAGGATGATCCAGGGTATGCTGGCTAAGCAAATTCCATACTGGTGAAGCACATCACTTGTTAAAGCATTCTCATCCCTACAGAACTTTACAATCTTACACAATGCCCTGGACACATCTGCTCTGGCTGACCTCTGGGCCAGGGAGAGAGGAAATCAAGCAGAGAGGAGATGACTGGAAAATGTGAGTCGTTTGAAAAACAAACGTTGCGGGAGTGGGTTGTATTAAGGAGTTTGGACAAGTGAGAGGACATAGGGCAGGAAACAGCTGACTGTGGGGGTGTAGTTTGGAAGATCAGAGAACGCTTTGAGCCTCATCACTGTGCTGTGTAAGGACTTGCAGGTGTTCTGCCATTTAGAAGGCAGATTTGGCCTGGGACCTGGCAACATGTGCAATGCTCACTAGGAAAGAGAAACCTATTGGTTTTACTGTTCATTAATTCACCATTTCTACAACAGTGCGTATACTGTAATAATAATAATAATAATAATAATAATAAGCTTTATTTTTACCTCGGGGCGAGGTACTGTTTTCGGTCGGGTTTCTTTGTTAGGAACTGTAACACTTCCTGATGTGGGTGGAGCACAGAAGCATGGCAGACAAGAGTTGATGTTTATACAAAATACTTTTATTCTGGCTTTTCAGCTTGCTTTCTATCATCCATCACTCACTCACTCACTCACTCATGCATTGTGGTTGGGGAGAGAGCTCCCTTTCTCTGCTCTCTCTCTCCTTTTATGCTCCGTCCCTGTAACACACAAAGACACACACACACACACACACACACACACACACACACACACACACACACACTGACAGCAGGTGGAATGACTTAGCCACTTACTTTCCCTGACCCCGCCCTCCATTCACAGACTGCTGCTTGGCCACGCCCCCGCTGCCACATACCCCCACCGCCCAACTCAAGACGGGGAGCCGTCTGGCCTGAAGCTGACTCCCCCCCCCAATGGGACAGGAAGTCCGCCACCACCATCTGTGCCCCCGGCCTGTGGATCACCTCGAACTTAAATGGCTGGAGGGCGAGATACCAACAGGTGATCCGCGCATTGGCATCCTTCATGCAGTGGAGCCACTGGAGGGGTGCGTGGTCCGAACCGAGAGTGAAAGGGCGCCCCAGCAGGTAGTATCGGAGGGCGAGGACCACCCACTTGATGGTGAGACACTCCTTCTTGATTGTGCTGTACTTGCTTTCACACATCGAGAGTTTCCGGCTGATGTACAGCACGGGGCGCTGTACATCAGCCGGATGTACTCAAGCATGGCCTTGAGTTAATCCCGAACCACCTTTTTCTTGTGTTCGGGCAATTGGTAAGGGCGGCTACGCACTACCACCTCCGGGGTTGTTTCGATGTGGTGTTCTATGAGGTGGGTATGACCAGGAAGGGGTGAGAACATGTCGGAAAATTCCTTCTGCAACTTGGCTACCTCCGTGAGTTGGGCCGGTGAGAGGTGGTCTCCACAAGGGACCAGAGTGGTCCGAGATATCTTTTTTACCTCCGGCCCCAGCTCCACCTTCTCCGGGACTACCAACGCCAACGCCATGGGGACCCCCTCATTCCAGCGTTTTAAAAGGTTGAGGTGGTAGATTTGCTGTGCCCCACCCCTATCTGTTCGCTTCACCTCATAGTCGACATCCCCAACTCGCGGTGTGACCTCAAAGGGCCCTTGCCACTTGGTGACTAATTTAGAACTTGACGTGGGCAATAATACAAGCACTTTGTCTCCCGGCGTGAACTCTCTAAGGCTCGTGCCCCTGTCATACAGCCAGCTTTGACGTTCTTGTGCCTGCTGTAAATTCTCCTGGGTTAGGTGCGTGAGGGTGTGGAGTTTTGTGTGCAGGTCAAGAACATACTGGATTTAATTTTTACTCAGTGAAGGTCCCTCCTCCCAATTTTCACGTAGCACATCCAGAATGCCATGCGGCGTATGCCCATATAATAATTAGAAGGGAGAAAACCCCGGGACCTCTCGTACTGCGAACAACAGGGGCTCAAGCCCCTTATCCCAATTACGCGCATCTTCACTTACAAATTTATGGATTATGTTTTTGAGTGTCTGGTTAAATTGCTGTACTAAGCCATTCATTTGTGGGTGATAGACACTGGTGTGGATAGGCTTAATCCCCAGTAACCCATACAGCTCGCGCAGTGTGCGTGACATAAACAAAGTGCCTTGGTCTGTCAGGATTTCTTTCGGAATCCCGACCCTGGAGATAAAGAGGAAGAGCACTTCCGCAATACTATGTGCTGAGATATTGCGGAGAGGCACTGCTTCCGGATATCACGTTGCATAGTCCACTAGAACTAAAATAAAGTGATATCTCCATGCTGCCTGATCTAATGGTCCGACGAGATCCATCCCAATTCGCTCAAATGGGGTCTCGATTAGAGGAAGAGGACGCAAAGGCACTTTTGGAGTGGCCATGGGATTTACTAATTGGCATTCACGGCATACCGCACACCACCGACAGACATCCCTGCGAATCCCTGGCCAATAGAACCTGGCCATTATTCGGGCTAGTGTTTTATCTTGTCCCAAGTGTTCAGCCAAGGGATTAAAGTGAGCCACATGGAACACAAGTTCCCTACGGCTCTTTGGGATTAACAACTGGGTTATTTGTTCCTTGTTTTGAGTGTCCTGCGTCACTCGGTACAATCTATCTTTAATAATGGCAAAATAGGGGATGGCTGGTGCTGCACTTGGCTGAAGAATTTGAACATCGATTACTCTCACTTGGTCAAATGCATGCCGCAGAGTCTTGTCTCACGACTGCTGTAACGGGAAATCCCCAAGGGAATCCCCGAGAGAGGGAGGAGGAGCGGGCTGCTTCTCACTCTGAAGTGGTGTTGATGTAGACGGCTCTGCGACAGCTTCTCCAGTCAACACCACACCAGGATCTTCCCATGGCCTACTAGTGCAGGACCCACTGCGTGTTAAATATTCCATTAGGTTTTTAAATCCCGGCCAATTAGTACCCAAAATCAATGAATGGGTGAGACGGGGACTAACCGCCGCCTTTATTCTATGCATTTGGCCCCGAAATAGAATTTGGACAGACACTAGAGGGTAATGGTGAACATCCCTGTGTACACACACACACACACACACACACACCACTTTCACCGCTTGTGCTCCCCCCCCAATGCCTCACCTTGCACCAGGCGTTGGTGAATTGAGGTGTGATTACAACCGGAATCCACCAAAGCGTGATATGTAGCCCCTTGAATACTCACCGGTATGCACTACATTCCGGCCCAATCGGGGGCGGTTTCTGGCGCATCGGGGATCCGGATTACAGTACCCACCTCCCTTGCAGAGCTTTGACCTTGGAGATGCTCCGATTCCCCGCTGTGCCAGCACACCAGCCCAGGCTTTCCCTCTGTACTGGTGTTATGGGTGTCACTCACCTGAGGGGGAGACAACACAGACACAAACCTGCAAGAATAAACACACCTAGGTATGTACTGTATAGTGTATGTACAAGCTTTGTTAGTTACCAGGATGTAATACACTGACATCTCTTTTAGCCTTAACATGTAAATTAATGTTATTCAGAATTGAAATAAAATACAGTAGATGAATAAGAAAATAAGCCTGAGGGCAGTACTCAATAGAGTCGCACCATAAAAAAAAAAAATTGAGGACAACTCTCTGTTGGAAAGAGATCAAAAATTATCTTACTGTACAGTCCCTTTTGCTGTGCGTGTGATCTTACATCTGCCATTATTTAACTCACATCGTGTGCTCAGTAACTATCACTCAGTTCTCTTCATTCATTCCTCCAGCTTCTTCTTTGATCTTGTTTACAGACTCCTGTTCCTCCGTCGGCGTATTGAAGGTGTGTGTTTGCTCTCTGTAAGTCACCACCAGCTTAGCTGGGGGCATTATGCCGTGTCTAAGTCCCAGGCTCTGCAGCTGCTGTCGCACTGTGTCATATTTTTTCCATTTTCTGTGCACTTCAGTTGCCAGGTCGTTGTAAAATCGGACGTGCTTGTTCTTGTAAAGGATGTCTTTCTTCGACTTGGCTGCTTTCATCACAAGTATTTTCTGCTTGTAATTCTGAAACTTCATTATTAAAGTTCTTCTTGTTATTAGGTACCATCATGTCAACATGGAAATGGAATAGACACCTTGTGTGGTGCATACCATTCAACTTGTGGTCCACATGTTGCAGAAAGAGAAAACTGTCAAAAGAGTCATCGATAAAGCAAGGTCTGTGGTGAAGCTCTTTCGCAAGTCCTCAGTTGCAACACAGAAGTTATTGGACCAGTGCGGTGTTGTTGTTGTAAATGACTGCCCCACACGCTGGTCAAGCACATTCAACATGGTCACACGACTCCTCACAGTCAAAGATGCAGTATGTCAAATCACAAATGACATGGGATGGGACAGTTTGCTTACTAATGAATGGCAAAAGCTTTCATCATTGCATGACCTACTGCTGCCTTTTGCAGAACACACTAAAACTCTTCAGAGTGACACCACATCTATGTCCCTAGTGGTTCCTGCCCTTTTTGATCTGCTGAGCCACCTAACTGACTTTGCAGAGAACACTCAGCACAGAGACCTCGCCACTCTTGCAGAGAAAATGAGATCAAATTTGAACCAGTCTTTTGCTTGCCTCTTGGATTCAACTGATGAAAAATTCTCACCACTTGCAGCAGCTGCCTGCTTTGTCAACCCAACTGTCTGTGAAATCCTTGTTAATGTTGAGGTGGCTGATGGAAATATCCAGGAACTGCTGAAACAGGCAGAAGACTATGTGGTCAAAAGCACTTTCCCACACACAACACATGAGGACCAGTCTGAAGATGATGCAGAAGAAGAGGTTATTGAGGAACCAGAAGCGGGGCCATCCTCAAAGCAGCTGGTGTTTAGGTTTCTCTCAAAATGCCGCACCACAAGGCCTAAACAGAAAACCCCTACAACCAAACACCAGACAACAGCTCATCAAGTACAAGGACGAACTTTCACATCCCATCACTGAGGACACAGGAATAGACTTCTGGCTGAAAAAGAGTGACAGTTTTTATCACAGTTTAAAACCTTTTGCGTTAGACTTGTTGGCTATGCCAGCTTCTCAAGCTTTTGCAGAGAGGGTATTCAGCATCACAGGTGACCTCACAAGAGGACGGCACAACAGAGGAAGGGTTACGTTGGAACGAAGTGCTTTCCTTAAAATGAACAGAAACAAACTGTAGAACTGTTGTATTCACTGCTATTTACAGCATTTCCTGTAGTAGTATATGCACAACTTGAAAGTTACTGATATGGTATTTGTTTTGATTTTTGTTTAATATGAGAGCAGAGAGATTTTTTTTTGTTCCATGCAATAATGGCATGACAGCTTAGCATGTCACTTGTCTTGAGTTGAGCTAATTGATACTTTTATTATTATTACTTAATTATTAACAGAGGAATATTTCATTTTGTGTGCAATTACATTACAACCTATAGACAGTTCCTCAGGCCAGGACTCTGCTGTCTAACTTCATCTTAACAACAAAGGACACTCATTTCAGGATTGCAACGTATGCATTTTAGCCAGAGAGGATCGTTGGTATGAGCGAGGAGTTAAAGAAGCCATTTTTGTCAACCTGGAACGGCCATCGCTGAACAGAGGTGGGGGTCTAAGACATCATTTATCAGCCACCTACAATGCAGTCCTTGGCACACTTCCCAGACAACTGAATGCACACCAAAACCCAGCTGTTTTCAGTGACTCACAGGAGGACAGAGAGAATCAGCATTCCATTGATCATCCTAACGACTCTCGAGGCCGTTCACAACCAGCCCCCAGTGACCCATACCAACAGGATGACTCAATGACACCTTAGATGAGCTTTTCTTCCATGAGAGTATAATACCTGATGCTCCCTACCAGTCAGACAGAACTGAAGAAGCCTTTCGGATGAGAGGTGAAATGTCTTCAAGAATCTTCAAGCAAGTCCAGTTGCTCTCTTTTACCACCCACAGTTTACTATGACCTGGATGACTGAGAATCTTCACAGACAACCTATAGTTTTATTATTTTTGTGAATTGCACTTTATTTTTCTTTATGCTTTTGAGCAGGCCATATGCTTATTTTAAGGGAGATTTTTTTTGTGAAAAGGCCATAGTTATGTTTGCATTCAGAATAAAATAAAAATACTTGTTTTGTAGTACAACTGTTAGATCTGTGTCTGTATTGCATATTCAAACCTTAATACCATTCCATAACAGACTGATGGATACTTCCAATGACCAGAAATTCTGGAGAAACATTTAGTCGACTAAAATCTGCTAATATTTGGTCTACTAAAACTAGACTAAGACTAAAAGATTTCAGATGACTAAAATAAGACTAAAACTAAATGTGTGTTCTTCAAAAGACTAAGACTAAATCAGAATTTGCTGACAAAATTAACACTGCTTTTAAGATGGAGGTAGCATCATTTCTCATTGATCAGCTGTAGGGGCACGGATGGCTCTATGGTTACAAGCGACCTCTAGCGGGTTGAATTCATTCTTCCTTCTGTCTAACCCCATATATTTTAAAATCCTTCTTAGACTGCACATATTTATTACAATCCACTGTGTTCAATAATGGGTGGATTGTCATCCACTGTGTTCAGTAACAGTAGACTCTCGCCATGTCTCAACCCAAGCATGAAACAGAACTTGATTAAAGCATGTAAATGAGTCATATTACCCAGTTTATTCTCCACACACCTCATTCAAACCATAGATTCAAACATGAGTTTATAACATGAAAAGTTCACATTATAAAGTGAAAAGTTTCATGTTCTAACAATATAAATTATCACATTATAATGTGATACCAAATTATCAAAATAATTTAAATAATTAATATACACTATATATTGTTACAACAAATAAACTTTTGACGTTATGTGATAGGTTTTTTTTCTACTTTTCTGGTGTGGCAGCAACGTGCTTCCATATTAAACAGCAACATTTAGTGGAATGTAGAAATCATAGCATGACGAAGGGCATCAGTCCATCTGGCACCAACACCCATGCCACAGTGAAAGTCATAGAGATCACAATTTCACATTCTGATATGTGAAGTGAACATTAACTGGAGCTCTTGATTTGTCTCTGCATGATTTTATGCATTGTGATGCTGTCAAGGGATTGACTGATTAGAGAACTGCATAAAACAGCAGGCGTGTAGGTGTTCCTAATAAAGTGGCTGGTGAGCGTATATTTCAGTACAAAAACATCTGCTGCTGCTGTTATTTTTAAAGGCAAACAAAACCCAAAAAGTAAACTCACTTATAACGACAGATAATATCCATACAAGGCTTGTTTGAATGTTCACTTTTTCATATTTGTACCTGTATATTGTGGACAGATTTTATTTTAAAAGAAAGACAATGTCCCTATGCACCGCCATCTTACTTTCCCCGAGGTTCATATATCGTACTCAGTACAAATCATGATGTCAACTACTCACCACTTGACTTACCAAGGCTAGAAGATCTTATGGGCACATCGCTTTTAAATTGTTGTAAATAACCCTAAAGATGCCTGAGTGTCAAGCGTTTGGATGTAAAAATAAGCCTGATGATTTATCACTTTGCGTAACCTGCATTTGTTTGCTTTTATTCACTGAGAAAAGCGATCTTTTGAGACTTTGCTATGGCAAAGGGATTGTTTACTTGGAGCTGTGTCAGTACTGCACATGCGTTATGTAGCCAAGTGAGATTTAAACTTTATAAAAGTGAAGTGTGTTGTTGCCAGTAAAAATCACATGGTTACAAAAAATTTCTGATTAGCTTTTTAGAATGAGAAGCCTTTATTTTATTTTTTTTTGCATGTGTGCGTGTGTGTGCTTCAGCAGGATTGAATGCAGAGAAACCATTTTACTGTGCTGTCATGTATGTGACAAAGAAAGGTTTCCAGTTCTAAAAAGCAAATCAGAAATTTTCTGTAACCATGTGATTTTTACTGGCAACAAAATCCCCTAGGAGCAGGGAGACTTGGGACAGTTTGTATTCCCATAAATTAATTTTAACCAATCAGGCTTTAATTTACATCAGAAGGTAGATGTTACCCCTGAGAGTAACCTACTTCCTTTGAAGCCACAAAGCTGGACACTGCAGCAAGGTATGTGCAGTTAAATATTTTTGTCAACCAAAACTTTTATTTTCTACTTTGCAATCCAGCTCCATTCTACTCAGGCATACTCAGTACAGCATGCACTCTGAGTTGACTCGCGCGTACATGCTGCTAAGGACTCACACCTGCACAGGATTAAGGGGTAATCAGCACGCCTATATAAAGACTCTAAATGCACACTCATTTTGCAAAGTATTGCATTGTTAGACACTTTATCAAACCTTGTTTCCTGATTGTTTCTCCTGGTTTCCTGATCCCTGATTTCCTGTTCTTCGTTTTTGATCCTGCATTGCCTGTGATACTCTGTGCCTCACTCGACTGATTGCCTGTTTTGCCATTTCTGACATGTAGCGCCTCCGATTTTCCGCAATCACGGAAAATGGACGGAAATCACAGAAATTGGGGTCAGAAACAGAATTAGTGCTCAGAAACGGAATCTATACATTCTGACCTTTTCAAAACTTTTTTTCGGAATTAAAATCCGTCAATTAGTTGGTGAGATACATGATTTATCAACCTGTCAAATCCTGTCTTCCATAATGTTTTGATGGTGTCCCCAGGGATGTTTACCTTGCATCACACTAGGTGGCAGCACATAAAATTTTTAAAATATTTAATTTTAACTATGCTTTAAAAACATAAATAAAACATTTTGTTAGGTAAAGTGATTTGGGTAGTCATGGGTAAGTATTATAATTTTATCTTGATTAATTTATTAAATGACTTTGTAGGGTGTATGATATCCTGTAGATGTCACTAGTGGGTGTGGGAAAAGGAGGGAAAAATTGCAACATAAAATTTAATTTCACCCCAAAAAGGGTGAAAAGGTCCCTCCCTGCACTTTCTATCACAGCTAAAGAAAGGGCGAGACAATTTCCAGATGATTTCTATGAGGATGGAGGCCTCCTTTTCTGCAAATTTTGCAACCACACCATAGACTTTGTCAGAGTGGACACAATAAAAGATCACATAAAAAGCCAGAAACACACAAGAAATAAGGTGAGTTTTATTTAACATAGCAATATAATTGTGAGTGAATGATTGCATGAAAGAGTGGTGTTTCAGGAACTGAGACGCGCTTGGCATAGCTCCCTCAGTGGAAAAACACCTGTGCAAGGTATTCTTGTGAGCATGCTTAAAACTTTCCTATAGTTGGCTTGACAGTTGTCGCCAGAGTTCTGAGGGATGGGAGGAGTGGGGGCATAGGGCAAAAGTGCCCCCCAAAATTGCAAAAATGGCTTGTTCCAGGGGAAGTGCTGCCCAATTTTTTTCAGATCCAAAAACGTATAATATTTTCAGTATTTCAATGCGGTTAATAAGTAAAACATAAATATCCATGGTTTCCGCTGTTTATTGGGCCCAGAAAATTGAATGCTTGTTAAATATGGGTTCTCCCATGAATATGTTCAAACAGTTAATTTGTTAAGGTATGGAAATTTGCTGGATAAATCATGTAAAATGCCTGGAAAAAATATGGAATTTGTTAAGCTGGTTTGGCTATGAACACTTATTATAACCATCCCCATCAAATGATAATGAACACACCTTGCCTTTTCCCACACTGCCACCCAATACCCCCCACCCCCACCCATCTAACTACCACTTTCTCATCCATCTTCCCCATCTGCCATCCACATGATCATAATATATAACATTAACTGTAATGAGTCATTACTGGTACTCTATTCACTTTCAGCAATGCCATTCCAGCAGTGTCTGTGGCAGCTCCAGGCAAGTCACATTAACATTATTAGTGGGATCCAGAGATCTAAGAAAGGAGTTTATCTTGGATTTTGTGAAAATGTGCACAATGGCTGACATCCCCTGAGAGAAAACAGAAAAAATGATGCCATTCATCAACAAACACTGTAAACAAGGAGGGGCTCTTCCCACAGGAAAGTCCATGCGTCAAACGTATATTCATCGCTTGTTTCTTAAACACTTTGATGCCATTAAACACATCCTTCAAGGAGCATTAAATATAGCTGTGATTGCAGATGAAACAACCGACTGCAGAGACCACAGTGTGATGAATGTGGTATTTGGGGTGTCTGGTAAGTATTATCTTGTGGATGTAACTCGGATGGAAGCATGTAACCATTCTACCATGAGCCAAGCAATCATCCAAGCAGTTACCAAAACAGAAGTTCCCTTTCACCTGATCATATCTATTGTGACAGATAATGCAAACTATTGTAAAAAGGCATTCAAAGATGTCCTCTCAGCAGTATTTCCTCAAGCCACTCAGGTGCTATGCTTGGCACACATCTTCAACTTAGTTGATGTTTTTCAAAACTGGGGGGATTTTTCTGATGTTGGCTTACTTACTACAATGACTAAATCATCATTCTTCAAAAAACCAGGGAGAAAGTCAAGGTATCTGGCATACCTTGCTGAGTACCTACCAAAAGAGCTGGTAAGCCTGGCCCCAGTGCCTGTTTCCACCAGATGGAATTCTTGGTTCAAAGCAGTATGTTACCATGCTTCACATGTGCATGTGTATGAAGGTTTCTTCAAAGTAGAAAAATCTGAAAGCATGGCAGTGGATAACATTCTGGCCCTGACAAGCAAGTCATCCCTTCCTCAGCTGATGTTGAATCTGGGATTTATTTCAGAGAGCAGTGAGATATTAATGAAGAGCCTGACAAAGCTGGAAGGCACACATGAGCCACTCACCTGTGATGTTTACAACATTACTGAGGATCTTCAGCAATATCTAAACCATGGAAAAACCAAACAGATTTTTGGGGAGAGAACTGATAGGCTGCTCGATCAGCTAAAGCCCACTGAAAGAGGGAAGGCATTGAAATGTTCTCAGAGTATTTACGAAGGCTTGATTCACATATCAGCAAATTACCAGCGTATCCCCTCTACAAGGCTGCACATACTTTTGATCCGCAGCAGCTGCCAGCAGTTTCTCACAAGGTTGATGATTATGCAGCTATCCCTGAACTGTCAGAGCCAAGAAATGAGCTGCTGCAGGAGTGGCAGACATACTTGGAGTTCAATATTCAGGATATTGCCCAACCACTTTCCATCCATAGTTTCTGGTTGTCCATGGGTCTGTCAAGATACCCTCACCTTGGCAAAATTGCCCTGAAGTACATTTGGCTGCCTTTTGCCAGTGTTGATGTTGAAAGGTCTTTCTCCAACTATAAACACCTTTTGAATGACAGGCGTGAGTCTCTCAGCAATGAAAGCACAAAGGAACTCCTAATGCTGTATTATAATGAAGGCAGATTTTGAACAGTCAGATTTCCATTAGTAGTTTGCACCAAGGCTTTTCAGTTTAACATTATATAATAGCAACTGATTATTTTCATGATTTAATGGTTTATGTTTTTAAATAAGAAGTTATGTTCCAAAGAATGATTTTCTATATAAAGAGTTTGAAGACTTGTGCATTATTAAATTAATAATTTATAGGCAAAATGTAAATTAAACTAATAGAATTAACTGTTAAATAATTTGAATCATTTAAAGTATATATTAAATGGACAGTCACTTTGTTAGACCTGTCATTGCACTGAAAACAGTGTAAGCATAATGAATAAAAGTTTGAAAAACATGGATAAAATGATAAGATTGTTTTATTTAAATGTACATGTATAAAGAGTAAGGATAACCATAAAAGTATTAATATACAATATAAAGTTTTAAAGAAAATAGCAGGAGCCAGTCAACAATCAAGTTAACAGCACTAATTAACTACAGTCTTAAATAAATGAAAGAAACGCATTGTTTCTTTCACTACTAAATTTGGCATAGAGGGGCATGTGAAGTGAAGTGAAATGAAATTTAGTGTTGATTCTAAGGTGCATTAAGATTAGACTGTGTACAGAAAGTTTAAAGCTTTATATGAAGTTGTACTACAGCAGGCCAGTAAAGCAGGATTACAGGGATAGATGCACAAGGACAACAAACCTGCAGATACCTCCCAACACCAGTTACCTGAAACAAAATTTCATGCATTTATTACATGTACTTAAGAATTCTGATTCTGAATTATGTATATGTTGAAAATCTAAAAATGCCAAATTTAGTTGTCATTTGAGCATATAACTGAAACAAATTTTCTGAAATGGAATTGAAACGGAATTACCCATTCTCTGAAATGGAATTTAATGTTTTTTGAAACGGAAAATAGGAGGCTCTACATATGCCTACCGGTTTGGATTGTTTGCCTGAGTGTCATATTAATAATAAACAACATCTGCACATACATCCATTTCCAACCATTCCTGATAGCATACTTTGCACAGCTGACAATACTTCGCCAAAACATGGATGTAGCAGAAGTGAACCAGCATGCCCCTCTATGCCATTCCAGAGTTTCCGTACCTCAGCCCCTAGCTGTGTTCTTCCAACAGCAACTTGGGACAGACACCCCAGTACCCTATGATGGCATGGAATATCACCCAAAGGGATTGAGCCTGCAGTATACCTTTTTCTATGTGGACCTGGAAGAGCCCAAGCCTCCAGAACCTTTCTGGATCAGCTGCATGATTAGTTGGCTCACGGGATGAGCACGTTGATGGGCCGATTACCTGATAAGAGTGGAACATCCGTGCCTCTGTAGCTCACAGTCCTTTCATGTTATGCCTGTATGAGGCTGAGGAAGGGCACCTATGTTTTTTTTGGGGGGGGAGGGAGGGGTACTACGTCAGAGGTTAATGCAGTGGCAGCGGAGGAGGCCATTGCTCCTGAGCTCCTCCCAAAGGCTGATGCAGCAGCGGAGGAGGCTGTCACTCATGAGCCTGTCCCACAGCCAGTCCCAGAGCCAGCACCCGAGTCTGCATCAGAGCCAGTGCCAGAGCAAGAACCAGAGCCACTGCCAGTGCCAGAGCCTGAACCAGTGGAAAAGCCAGAATTGGAGCCAGAACCAGCACCAGAGCCAGTGCCCAAACGAAAGTCAGACCCAGAACCAATTCCAGAACCGGCGCTAGAGGCTGACAGGGCAGCCTCTGCCCCAGGCTTCTTTGAAGACGTCGTCGTCCCACCACTGCCCAGCTATGAAGACGCCATTATCCCACTGCTGCCTGGCTATGAAAAAATTGTTCTACCACTGGGTCATGAAGACATTGCCACCATGCTGCCAGGCTCCGACCAGGGCAAGAGCGGTACTCAAATGGAGCCCAGGTCTAGTCCAGAGCCCATGTCCAGTCAGGAGCCCATGTCCAGTCCAGAGCCTAAGCCCTGTCCAGAGCTCAAACCCATGTCCACTCTGGAGCCCAAGCCTAGTTCAAGTCCTGTCCAGAGCTTGAGCCTATGTCCAGTCTGAAGCCCAAGTCCTGTCCAGAGCCCGAGTCCATCCTTGACCACATGTCCGGTCCGGAGTCTAAGTCCTGTCCTGAGCCCACGTCCATTCCAGAGTCTAAGTCCTGTCCTGAGCCCGAGCCCATGTCCATTCCAGAGTTCAAGTCCTGTCCTGAGCCCGAGCCCATGTTCAGTCCAGAGTCCAGGTCCTGTCCAGAGTCTGAGCCCATGTCTAGTCCAAAGTATAGGTCCTGTCCAGAGCCTGTAGCCAAGAATCTGGTGCCATGTTGGCATAGAGTGGAGTGCTGATGGCATGGCATCCAGCGTCAAGCCCTCATCTCTGGGGCCAGTGAAGATGGATTTGAGCTCCCGGAGGGAGCCGTTTGTGGAGGAGTTCTGTCACACCTGCACGCATTGGCACACACAACATATTGACAGTCACGCTCCGGATGGCATACGCTCGAGTTGACTCATGCCTGCGTGGGATTAAGGCGCAATCAGCACGCCAAATAAGGACTCTAAATGTTTCTCCTGGTTTCCTGTACCTTGTTTTTGATCCTGCTTTGCCGGTGATACTCTGTACCTTGCTCGACCAATTGCCTGTTTTGCCATTTCTGATACATGTCTACCATTTTAGAATGCTTGCCTGGTTGTCATCTTAATAATAAAACATCTTCTGCACATAAATACATCTCCAACCATCCCTGATAGCATACTTCACCCTGCTGACAAGCTGAAATTATAGAATTCAAAATGGCTGTTATTTTATGCAAATGAGGTTACTTAATATGCAAATTAGGTCATTTCTGTCATTAAATTTTAAATCTACACCTGTCAGTGTGCTACTGTATAAAATTCCATGGGTTTAAGAGAGACAAAAGTTGTGATTATTTGCAGAAACACACAAAGCAGTCCTATTTTGTCATACATGCGTGTATATAAATCTACCAGGTCACTTTCCAAAGAAGCCTCCCAATTATTTACCTTTAAATTATGATGACTCTGAATCTAATTGTTCAATTCTGATGAAATAAGTAAGATGTGACTAAAAAGGTTTAATTCTTTTTAAAGATTGTCAGTTTCAATTATGTGAAATTTGCACTTGGCATTGCGACTAACATTAAGTGCATAGATTTATGTTTGGGAGGAAGAAATGAGCTATGATATCAGCAAATGCTTTGTGTAAAAATATTATCCAAAAAAAGTGGCTGCTGCATGATCTGTTCATGTTAACATTTTATTAATTTATTATGCAGAAAATAGACCAATTTGAAGATATTCCTTGACCAGATTTACATCAATCCAAGCTACGTTTTGAAATAAGTGAAATGTGGAAGGTGTGGTTATGTGTCAAAGGACGTTGTGAGAAAAGAACTGTTTTGTCCTGCATCCGCCATTTCCTTTATTACTGCTGAAATTCTATGAACTTCTATGATGTAATGAAGCAAGAGAACAGTCACCTTATCCTGCCATGAACCCAGGTCAACAAGGTGCCAAACCTGCACCCTGACCACAACACCAAAGAGCCTGGCTCATTAGTATAACAGTCAGAGCACATACTCAACTGTAGTGATTGGTGACTGCTCTCACTTCACTACATATGAATTTGTATTATGTTATTCAATTTGATTTCTGTGAATCTTAATACTTATGATAAATTTGTTGAAGTTATAGTGCATTATTAACTAATTTTGTGTCATAACACTTTGTGTAGGATTTTAGGCATGTTTTTCAACACAATATGTGCAGCTGAGGACGGCACATAATGTGTTATTACACATTTACACATCATGTTAACCTTCCTGATGCATACACTGTAAAAATCATTTGGTAAACATGCCCCTGTACCAACTTTTTTGAAATATGTTGCTGGCATCAAATTCAAATTAGTATATTTAAAAACAAAACAAAAAACAAACAAACAAAACAAACTATAAAATTTCCCAGTTTCACCATTTGACATGTTGTCTTTGTACTATTGTCAATGAAATCTTGGATTTCCATTGTAATGATACAGTTTAATGGAATAGCTCGAGAGTCAAGAACTTGGTTTCAGACATGAACTTTTTTTTTATTACTTCCGGTGCATCAGGTTGGTAACTGACTGATAATTCTCTTATCATAACACCCCCCCCCCCCCCCCAAAAAAAAAAAAAGATATAAATTTAAGATATATAAATCACAACTCATCACAAAGTAACTAAAATCACACTTTGAGCCTATTACTTTAAACAAAGTTGTCACTGACCAACATAACATGACAGCTCTAACTGCTTTTTTCAAATATTTCTGATTTTATTACTTTTCTTTTTAAGTCACTGCGTGCCGTCTTCGGTATAACGTCTCTATACACTGACAGCCAGCTAAACTCTCTCCAAAACATCAAGACTCTGAAGACCGTTTGATGTCCACAGGTTTATTGACGTGCAAAGAAAGTGTGAAACTGAAACAAACTTAGCATAGTGCTATGCTAAGTCTGGTTACGTGAGAGTAACCTCAAACTTGAATCTCATTCATGAATAAACATTACGTTTACAAAAACAAAGTGTCTTATATTCATTCCACTTAAACTTAAGCTTCTAAGTACATCAACTGCGCTAGCAAGTTCACGCATTGCGTATCCTCATTTAACCCGTGACATAGCAGCACATACTTAGCATTAGCAAATCCGTATTCAAGATATCAAACTCCGTGTAAAATGACACTACAGTCAAACTAAGAATGCATGACAATAGATAAAGATTAGAACAGTAAATACATACCTACGATACTGCCTTGGGCATAAGAAAATGAACAATACAGCTGGAGAATAGCTTAAACAGGAGGAGGTTCACACACGTTTGAGTCTTGCTTAATGTTAGGGATGTCCCGATCCGATCACGTGATCGGAAATCGGGCCCGATCACATGGTTTCAGACTCGATCGGAATCGGGCATTGCCTCCCGATCAGAGATCGGATATATATCTATGTAATATATTCTCATTTTTAACACATCAATAGCTATGCGTTGGCACAGAGTGAGACCAGACCTCTTGTCTCAACACAGCAACATCAACACGTGCAGCATGACATCACTTTGTAGCGGAGACGCTATTGGTTATTGGCTGCCTGTTGCCGGCAAAGTTGAACACGGAAGCAGTTCGAAGCGGAAAGCAAAGCATGAGATCTTTTTTTTTTTTTCGTTGGATGACAAAAGAAACGGGCTCAAACCTGAAAGGGTAGAAATGCTTGTTTTCATCAAGAAAAACGTTCATTTCCTTAATTGAAATTACTGTACACCACTGTGAGATGCGTTCTTAAAAGCAAATTACTGGCACTGTGGCACTTTATTTTTTTTTTATTTGTTTACATTCCTGCCAGGTATTTTAAGGTTATTTTTTTAAATTTGTTATTTATTGTTCAAACTGCCTCACGTAAGTGCTCTGTTTGCTAACGGAGTTGTTGGATGTTAAAATAAGGTGTTAAATAAAAAATGAGGAACATCCTGGATCCGTTTCTTTCCTCGTCTTTATTTTTTATGGATTATAAGAAGTATCGGATCGGGACTCGGTATCGGCAGATACTCAAAATCAAATGATCGGTATCGGATCGGAGGGCAACGTTTCACGTTGATCGGATCACGTGATCGGATCGGGACATCCCTAATTTTTATGTAACCTTTGACCCATTCATCTTTCTACCTTACTTAATTATGATAACACACACTACATTCTGTACTTATATTTTACACAGCATCCCAACTTCTTTTGGAAACGTTAATGAGAGGTCAGAGGAAAATGGCCAGATTGGTTTGAGCTGCCAGGAAGGATATAGTAACTAATATAATAACTCTTTACAACTGCGTGAGCAGAAAAGCATCTTCTGCAACAGCAGAAGACCACATTGGCTTCCACTCCTGCCAGCCAAGAACAGGAATCTTAGAATCAAGAACAAGTTCCTATTAAAGTGGCCAGTGAGTGTATATCTGCAATATTTGGAACCTGGTAACCCTGCTCATGAAAACTTAAAAAAAAAAAGTTTATTCAAATGATACTTCAATATTGAGTTTTAGCCAAAATCACTGCCTTACTGAAATCCAAAATAAACCCATTTTCTATCATATTTCTGTACAAACAGAAGAAATGTGTTTTCAGAGCTACCTCTCCATAGAGCGCACATCAATCGCATGCTATGCACAAGACAGAATTCACTGTATATTCACTACGCATATTTTCCTTCATTTGTATCATCTGTGAATGCTGGAAAATTATGTATTTTTCATCTCTCTCTTTCAGTGCTTTCTGAAACAGAAGCGCATCAGTTTCACAGACATTCCACAACACATACACACTATATATACACACAGTGGTGCTTGAAAGTTTGTGAACTCTTTAGAATTTTCTATATTTCTGCATAAATATGACCTAAAACATCATCAGATTTTCACACAAGTCCTAAATGTAGATAAAGAGAACCCAGTTAAACAAATGAGACAGAAATGTTATACTTGATCATTTATTTACTGAGGAAAATAATCCAATATTACATACATGTGAGTGGCAAAAAAGTATATGGACCTCTAGGATTAACAGTTTGAAGGTGAAATTTGAGTCAGGTGTTTTCAATCAATGGGATGACAATCAGGTGTGAGTGGGCACCCTGTTTTATTTAAAGAACAGGGATCTATCAAAGTCTGATCTTCACAACATGTTTGTGGAAGTGTATCATGGCATGAACAAAGGAGATTTCTGAGGACCTCAGAAAAAGGGTTGTAGATGCTCATCAAGCTGGAAAAGGTTACAAAACCATCTCTAAAGAGTTTGGACTTCACCAATCCACAGTCAGACAGATTGTGTACAAATGGAGGAAATTCAAGACCATTGTTACCCTCCCCAGGAGTAGTCAACCAACAAAGATCACTCCAAGAGCAAGGCAAGGTCACAAAGGACCCCAGGGTAACTTCTAAGCAACTGAAGGCCCCTCTCAGATTGGCTAATGTTCATGAGTCCACCATAGGGAGAACACTGAACAACAATGGTGTGCATAGCAGGGTTGCAAGGAGAAAGCCACTGCTCTCCAAAAAGAACATTGCTGCTCGTCTGCAGTTTGCTAAAGATCACGTGGACAAGCCAGAAGGCTATTGGAACACTTTTGTGGAGGGATGAGACCAAAATAGAACTTTTTGGTTCAAATGAGAAGCGTTATGTTCGGAGAAAGATAACCACTGCATTCCAGCATAAGAACCTTATCCCATCTGTGAAACATGGTGGTGGTGGCAGTATCATGATTTGGGCCTGTTTTGCTGCATCTGGGCCAGGACGGCTTGCCATCATTGATCGAACAATGAATACCAGCAAATTCTAAAGGAAAATGTCAGGACATCTGTCCATGAACTGAATCTCAAGAGAAGGTGGATCATGTAGCAAGACAACGACCCTAAACACAAGTTGTTCTACCAAAGAATGGTTAAAGAAGAATAATGTTTTGGAATGGCCAAGTCAAAGTCCTGACCTTAATCCAATCGAAATGTTGTGGAAGGACCTGAAGTGAGCAGTTCATGTGAGGAAACCCACCAACATCACAGAGTTGAAGCTGTTCTGTATGGAGGAATGGGCTAAAATTCCTCCAAGCCGGTGTGTAGGACCACGGGCGCAGATAGAGGGTGGGACGGGTGGGATTCGTCCCACCCAGATTTAAATTCACCTCGTTCGGTCCCCCCCACTTATAGGGAGGGAAAAACGTCTATGCTGTCTTTCTTTGCATAAGGCCTCACGGAAAAATCAAAAGACTAATTACCATTTGGTTTATTGATGTGCACAGCAGTACATACATAGTTACAACAACTCACATAAAACAAAAAGACTGATATTCGGTTGGTTGAGCTGCGCAGACTGCACAGGTTGCGAGATCGAGCTTGGTTGCTATGGTTACCCACAACAAGTTTGACAGGCATATCGGGGACAGCTCCTAGTTCAGGACCCCAGCACGGCATGATGAAGGGTGCCAAAGTGAAAAGGCAGAAAACGATTGCATCGTTTTTTCAAAAAACAACGACTATAAGTAAACTGTGCCTTACTTTATCATATCACCTTGCAATTTTTTGATAGTCTGTTCAAAGTAATGTCGTAGTGAAAGTAAAATCATACGGAGTAGAGATGCCTTTCTGGTAGCCTCCTTCTTTCGGTGGTAGCCTGTAGATACAGTGCTCAGAAGGCAGTTTTAATGTTTAATCTGGTGTTCCCTGCCATAATTTCAGTGAGCATATTGTTTCATAAGGAAACTTTGCGAAGAGCTGTTGACTTACTGCCGCTCATGCAACACACAGGCATAGTTAGAAAGTCAACACATGTTGACAACACATGTTGGGGGTGGGGTTGGTTTGCTGGCAGCTTTGTCCCCCCCAGTTCAAAAAATGTATCTGCGCCCCTGTGTAGGACTGATCAACAGTTACGGGAAATGTTTAGTTGCAGTTATTGCTGCACAAGGGGGTCACACCAGATACTGAAAGCAAAGGTTCACATACTTTTGCCACTCACAGATATGTAATTATGCTGCCCTCAGTATATGTGCTGTGATACACCTTGGCAGTTAGACAAACTCCTTCCTGACATTACGACTCTGGAGACAGTTGTCCATTATCCACAGGCTTAATGACATAAGAAAGAGTAAAACTAAAGCACACAAAAGGCATAATGAGTAAGTAAAACTAAAACATTCAAAAGGCATAATGAGTACAAATGAAACACTCTCTTATGCTTACACATTCACACAATGTAAATATACTGACTTTTAAATGAACTAAATTACTTTGTTTTTAACCGCTACCTTTTATATATTTATAGCCGGAGTTAGAGACTTCCAGGATGAAAACTTTGAGACCCAAGTTGCTTGGATGTTGTTGTAGTACTCAAAGTGGACACCAGAGGGTGAATGTCTGGGTCTGAACCCGGGTCTACAAGCTCGTAGGTGCTCTCCGAGGCACTTGTTTCCAGTGTGTACAGAAATTTGGGTCCACTCAACCAGTTTGTGTCGTTCAAATGGTCTGCAGTGACAGATCGTGTAGCATGGTCTACAGGGTTCTGCTCTGTTGACACGTAGCGCCATTGATCTGGGTGAGAGGACCTTCGGATACGTAATACCCAACCGGTATTATGAAGACTTACATAAAGGCTTCATAAAACCTACAATGGCCTTGCCTTGTATTGTGACTGGCGCTACAAAATCTAGAGGATCGTAAAGGCTGTTAATTGTAGACAAGACACCCCGTCAAGTATAGGGTTTTATCTCATCAGAGATGCTGAAGTGGAAGCAGTCGGTCTGGAGGTCCCAGTTGATTCCAAGACTGCGCTGCATTGGCAGTGTGTCTGCATGGAAATCAAGGTCTTTAAGATCTTTTGCACGATCTTCAGCTGGAAAGGCCTCCATGACGACCTTGTTGTTTGCTGCAATCTTGTGCAGTCTTAGATTTGATTTAGAGAGAACATCCTGTGTCCTTTTCAGCAGGTTGACTGCAGCTTCGACTGTGGGCAGGGACTTTAACCCGTCGTCTACATAGAAGTCACACATCACAAAACATTGAACATCAGGGTCAACGTGTAGCTCACTGACCTGAACAGACTGGTGCAGTCCATGAATAGCCACTGCGGGCGAGGGACTGTTTCCAAAGACGTGGATCGTTATTCTGTACTCCACAATGTCTTTGGAGGGGTCATTGTCTTGGAACCATAGAAAACGTAGGAAGTTCCTATCATTTTCCCTTACTGAAAAACAATAGAACATCTGTTCTATGTCTGCGGTAAAGGCGATTGCTTCCTTTCTAAAGCGCATCAGTACACCGAGCAGCATGTTGTTCAGATTAGGCCCAGTCAACAGCACGTTGTTGAGCGACACACCATTGTACTGGGCACTGGAATCGAAGACCACTCGTATTCGTTTTGGTTTTCTTGGATGGTACGCTCCAAATATTGGCAAGTACCACTGTTCTTCGTCCTTACTGAGAGGAGGGGCTAACTCAGCGTGACCATTCTTGAACATCCTGTCCATGAAAATGAGAAAGTGGTCTCTCATTTCAGGCTTCCTTTCAAAGTTGCGCCTGAGCGACCTGAGACGGTCCAATGCCTTTTGCCTGTTATTGGGGAGCCGTTGACGTGGGCATTTAAAGGGAAGTGGAGCTACCCAACCATTATTTGCATTTTTTGTTAGTCCTTCTTTCATTATTTTCATGAAGATGATGTCTTGGATAGATGGATCTACATTGTTGTCGTCTTTGGTCTGCTTGAAAATGTTATGGCCAAGGCTGTCGACATCACAGTTTGATATCTCCTCAGAATGTATTAGGAGATGATTTGTGACCTGGGTGTCACTGTATTTTTCCTTCACACGGAACACGTTAGGACACGGGTCAAAGAGGGATGGACGTCCCCATTCTGAGGTGTTCGTGTAGAAGGCGCTGATTGTCAGCAGTTTGTGAACGCTACCTAAACATACATTACCCACGATGACCCATCCCAGGTCCAACTTCTGAGCATAGGGTAGGTTGTGTGGGCCATTTATCTGTTTGCGCACCTTATGTACTCTGATAATATCCCGACCTAAAAGGAGCATAATTGGGGCCTGTTGGTCGATATCTGGGATGAGGTGTGCAACTGACTTTAGGTGTGTATGATGAAAAGCAGCATTGAGAGTTGGAATCTCATCTCTGTTATTTGGGATGTCATCACATTCTATGAGGGTGGGCAGTGGGATGCTTACAGTCCCATCCAGAGATTCCACAATGTATCCACTGGCCCTTCTTCCTGTCGCTTTCTTTACTCCAGCACGTTTTTAATGAATAAGGAGCACTTGGACTTTGGTCATTGAAGACTTTAAAGAACTGTGAGCGAGCTAGTGATCTGTTGCTCTGTTCATCTAAAATCACATACATCTTCACTGCATTGTCAGCATGGCCAGCTGGATACACTTTTACAAGAGATATCTTAGAGCAGGAGCAATCCATCACATCTCCACCGCAGCCGTCCGTGCATTTGGTGGTGACGTGAGGTTGTGGAGAGGTATCCTCCTCCCCGCCATGCTCTGGAGCCGTGTCCGTGCCCTTAACCCAGGGTGCGGGTCCAGGGTGAAGCGCTGTGTGATGCTTTTCACTTTTGCATTCATAACATTGGACATTAAATGTGCAGTTCTTTGCAACGTGTGTTGACGAAGCACAACATTTGAAGCAGACATTATTTTCTTTCAAGAATGTCTTACGATCTTCGATGGGCTTTTCTCTGAAAGCATGGCATTTGCGTAGTGGGTGGGTTTTTTTATGTATTGGACACAGTTTGTCACAGTCATCTAATTTCTTTGAAGGCTCTCTAGGATCAGAGTTGGCTTTGAGGAATATCTCTGTTTTGTGAACAGAGACTTCTCGCTGTCTGTTTGGCTTCCAAACTGCTTTTTCTGTCCTGGGAGATATATCTGAGTGAAGGACAAAGTTGAAACTTGGGTCATTTCTGACACTTGCTTCATGGCAAACAAAGTCTACGAAGCAGGTAAAGGGGGGGATATGAAACACAATGTTGCCGCTTGTAGGATACCCCAACTGACGCCCACCTTTCCTGCAGACTGAAGGGGAGCTTCTGTACAATTGGGTTGACGCCTCTTGCTGTATCAAGGAAAGAGAGGCCAGGTAGGTCTCCTTCGGCCTTGGCTGACTCTAGTTCCATTAAAAGATCACTCAACTTTGTTAGTTTAGAATAATCTCGGTTTGTTATTTTTGGAAAGGCATCGATATGTTTGAACAGAGCATCTTCTATCACTTCTGCAGAGCCATAAAATTGTTCAAGTCTGTCCCATATCATAGCCAATCCTGCTGCTGGATGATTGATGTGTATTGCTCTTATGTGTTCTGCCGACTCTTTGCCAAGCCACTTAAACAGAAGATCCATCTCTTCGCTTGGCGTCAAGTTTAAACCTCTGGTTGCGTTCTGAAAAGAACGTTTCCAGGCTCTGTAGTTCTGAGGTTTGTCGTTGAATTGAAGTAGGCCTGTTGCTACAAGCTCACGACAAGCAAAGTACCTCACAAAGTCGCTAATGTTGGAGTCGTCATTATTGGTGTTTGAAGATGTGGGATAGGATTTAAGAGCAGGACGACCTTTGTCATTTTGAAGTCCAAAACCATACTCAGGAATGGCATTGTGGTTGTCAAACCGAACATTGCGTGTCCTATCGACTTTATCTTCATAGATGTGAGGCTGCTGTGAGGTGAGAGGAGTTAGTTGAGAAGCCGCACTGTAGTCATGTATTAGGGGAAGCAGCGTTGGCTTGAGCCTGATGGAATAAGCTGACTTCCGATTTAATAGTTGAAGCCGGAGTTTTGTAGCTAGGGCTTGGCTCTCTTCTTGTTACAACACCCTCGTCTAGTAGCTGAGCGTCTGTGTTTTGTGATTTGGCTTGGTCAAGAACATATTGTTGTGTGCGTTGTGCAGCTTCCAAAGGACTAAAGTCCAAATTTAACATGAAACTGTGTCTTTCACTGTTTGCATCTACTGCAGCTTCAAGGGCTTCTGCCTCAGCTACAGCAGCAGCTGTCTCTTTTTTATAATTGAGCATCTCTATTGAGGCTTCTAGCTTAGCTTTTTCTAGCTTTAGGTTCATTTCCTCTTCGGCATAGAACAGGCGTGCCTTTGCTGCCTCTGCTCTCGCTCTTACCTTGGCTGCAGCGGACCCCGTTGATGATACACTTGAGCACGCAACAAAACATGTAGCGTGGGACCAAGTCTTTAATGAAGTTGCTTTCTCGGACATGGCGTTGTCTGGTGACGTACGTCTGTTTAGACACTGCTGTGATGGTCATCCACTGGCTGCGTGTGATGTTAGTAGCATCTGTCAGTTTGCTGCGTTATCTTGCCCGTTAGAAAGCCGCTGTTTTACTATGCTGCCCTCAGTATATGTGCTGTGATACACCTTGGCAGTTAGACAAACTCCTTCCTGACATCACGACTCTGGAGACAGTTATCGATTATCCACAGGTTTAATGACGTAAGAAAGAGTAAAACTAAAGCACACAAAAGGCATAATGAGTAAGTAAAACTAAAACACACAAAAGGCATAATGAGTACAAATGAAACGCTCTCTTTTATGCTTACACATTCACACAATGTAAATATACTGACTTTTAAATGAACTAAATTACTTTGTTTTGTTTTTAACCGCTACCTTTTATATATTTATGGCTTATTTATCAATTATGTTCATGTAAACCACTATTTATGTATTTTAACATATCATCCACTATTTACTCATTTATTGTATTTATTCTCTCATATGAACTTTAACAACAGTCCTAGCTAAGTAGACACAGTAACTAACAACTCCAGAGACTTTCTTCATAAAACTTCCCAAACTCAAAATTGTCACAAAAACATCATCTACAATCATCAATAACAATGAAACAAATCAATACACACCAACGATGCTATCAAAGGGCATAAGATGCAGGCAGATTCAAAAGGATTGGAAAAATGACAAACAATGGCTCTGAGCCCTGCCCTTCTTCTTCTTCAGTCAGGTTTATGTGGCGGTTGGCAAACGCAGTGCATTACCGCCATCTACAGGACTGGGGTGTGTACACTTGAATTAATTACTTGCACTACTCATAATGTGCTATGAAAGAGAGATGTAAATGAGGAGAGGGTGCGAGAGCCAGAGAGAGAGGGAGAAAGAAAAAAAAATAAAAAAATATTCCAACTGAATACCAGATAAATAATTGCATAATTAAACAAAAGTAGATCAAAAAAAAACAAATGACCAACTGCAAAACATGAAAGCTGAAATCCCCTAGATGTGCTTAGATAGTTGACTTTCCCTGAGAAATGCTAATACTGCATCGGTGATGTATTTGGATCTAGGCTCAACTAGTAGATTTTCTCAAGACAGTGTCAGTTTAGATTTTTCCACAGCCTTTTTCAGTCCTTCTCTTTGCCTTGAATAATGCGTACATTTAAGTAAAACATGCTCTACATCTTCTGTCCCTCCACAGTGCTCACACAAACGAGTAAGATGTTTCTGAATCTTAAATAGGCTGCTATTCAGCCCTGTGTGGCCTATCCTTAATCTGGAAAACCATACCTCTTCCTGTCTCCCAGCATAACCTGATTTACTGAATGTGACATGTCTATGTACCTTATATAGATGTCTTCCTCTCTTCTCTTCCTTCCATTCGGCTTGCCAAAGTTTACTCACGTTAGTGTAGATTAAAACCTTAACTTCTGGCCGGCTGAGGGGAATTACAAGTTGGACTTCAGTGTTTGTAGTAGCCTCCTTTGCTAGCCTATCTGCTGCCTCGTTGCCCTCCACTCCCCTATGAGCAGGGACCCACACAAACTGGACATGCAGGCCTTGTTGGGTTAGTACAAACAATATTTGATTGATCTCATTTAGTAAGTCCTGACGGCATGGTGAGGAACCATTTTCTATAGACAATAAGGACGACATTGAGTCTGAACAGATCACAGGCTGAAGAGTCTTAAAATCCTCTATCCATTGGAGGGCAAGTATGATGGCTGACATTTCCAGTGCAAGGATAGACAAATGGTCAGAGGTTCTCTTTTTAATTGAGATATTAAGGTCTGGTATGTGCACTGCTGCCCCCGTTCTGCCATCAAGATCTTTGGATGCATCTGTATAAATGATTGTATGGCCATAGAACGCATGCTGCAGATATTGGTCAACATCCCAATATATTCCATTATTTGCAATTTTATTTTTTGCTTCAAATATTACAGAGGGTATACCAAATAGCCATGGAGGGGTTCTGCTTAAAGGAACTGTGTCACAGCAAGAAACGGCACCAATTTCCAACTCATTTGCCCACTTGTTCCCTCCCCAACCAAAACTGTTGTTCTGCGATTTACCATATTCCCAACAATCCAGTAGCACCTGTTTTGTAGGGTGTGACTCTTCATGCCCCCATAAAGTTGTCCAGTATGCCATACTGAGCTTAAGTCGCCTAAGGTGTAGGGGCATTTCCCGTTTCAATTTGTAATGCTGGTATAGAGGATGTTCGAAATGCACCACTACAAATTCTCAAGCTTGTAGAATGAACTTTATCTAGGCCGCTGAGCAAGGTCTTAGAAGCCCCCATGAAAGCTACACAGCCATAGTCTAGCACCGACCTAACCAAGGCAATATAAATTCTTCTCAACGCAAACCCTGTCGCTCCCCAGTCAAACCCTGATACACATTTGAGAACATTCACAGCCTTTTTACATTTCTCCATGACTTTCTGTATATGTTCCCTAAATGTTAGCTTGACATCGAACCATATACCCAGATACCTAATAGTGCATGTTTGAAAAAGAGTCTGACCATACAATCGAAGGTCTACTGTAGGATTCACTCTCTTCTTTGAAAAACAAATAACTTGTGTCTTTTCCACCGACAGCCTGAATCCCCACTCTCCAGCCCACCTTTCCACTATATTAATAGCCCCCTGCATCTTCTTTTTCACATGGTCTACATTGTGGCCCCTCATCCACAAAGCCCCATCGTCTGCATACAACGCTCTATGAACAGCAGCATCCTCAATACCACAAAATATATTATTAATCATTATATTAAATAATACAGGGCTACACACA
Organism: Neoarius graeffei; assembly: GCF_027579695.1. Classification (NCBI taxonomy): domain Eukaryota; kingdom Metazoa; phylum Chordata; class Actinopteri; order Siluriformes; family Ariidae; genus Neoarius; species Neoarius graeffei. The sequence goes on from NC_083574.1 coordinate 26,869,151, forward strand.
CTCCCCTGCGGCGTTCCATTCTCTATTTGATATCTCCTGGACAGACTTGTCCCCACTCTCACTTCGATGGTCCTATTTCTAAGAAAGTCACGTACCCAGTTAAACATTTTACCCTTAATGCCCATCCTATGCAATTTCAACAACAGCCCTTCTTTCCACAACATATCGTATGCTTTCTCTATATCGAAAAAGATAGCCAGCACAGACTCCTTGTTAACCTGTGCCTTTCTCACTTCATTCTCCAGGCACAGGACAGAATCCATGGTAGTGCGCCCACTACGGAATCCACTTTGATAACATGAAAAAAGGCCTCTTTTTTCAACTTCATAGGTCAACCTCTTAGTCACCATTCTCTCCATGAGCTTGCATAAATTAGACATCAGAGCGATTGGTCTATAACTTTTCACATTAGACTTATCCTTACCTGGCTTTCCAATGGGAACCACAACTGAGTGTTTCCAACTCACTGGTAACTTTCCTTGTTTCCAGACCTCGTTATACAATTTCAAAATCACAAACTTAGCCATAACATCTAATTCCTTAATCATTTTATAGCACACACCATCCTTCCCTGGTGAGGTATTCCTAACTCCAGCCAAGGCTCTTATGCACTCACTCATTGTAAATTCCCTATCCACCACACCATCACCAACATGTTCCCTCTTCAGGATCTCCTTGTTGTCTTGTATAATCTTTCCCCTCCGAGATAGTTCTTCACCTGACAAGTTTCCTGAGCTATGTATTCTAACAAAGGCTCTCGCCAACATTTCTGCCTTTTCCAAGTTTGTTACTGCTTCACTTCCATTATCTTTGATCACCGGTAAGGAGTGATCCCTCCTAATGCCCCCCATCTTCCTAATCATGCCCCACACATCACTGACCTTAATATCTGCCCCTATTTGGCTGCAGAACGCTCTCCAATAACTCCTTTTTGTGTCTTTAATAATTCTTTTAACTCTGGCCTGAGCCCTTTTATATTCCAATAGGTTGTGATAAGTATGACTTGCCTTTAAAACCTTGAAAGCCTTATTCCTGATCCTAATAGCATTTGTACACTCATCAGACCACCAAGGTACCATCTTCCTTCCCTGCCTTCCAGAGGACCTACCAATTACCTCTTCAGCTGAATCACACAGTATTCGTGTTATTACAGAATTTAGCTCGTCCACGTCGTCAGTGAGTACAGGAGGGAGCTGCATAAGCTTAGCACTTACAGTAACCCTATACAATCCCCAATCTGCCTGCTTCAACTTCCATCGTGGAAACCAGTTCTCCTCCAAACAGATATTTTGATCTCTAATCGTTGTAGTTATGACATAGTGATCACTGCCAAGAGAATGGTCAGAAACTTCCCATCTGCTTACGCCAGCTATTGGCCCAGAAGTATGAGATCTATTGCCGATTCAGTTCCATGCGCAGCATCATACCTTGTACTACTACCATCATTCAAACAACTGAGGTTAAAATCATCCATGACCTCCTCAACAGTGATCCCATTTACATCAGTTTTTGTGCCCCCCCACAAGGTATTGTGTGCATTAAAATCACCACAAAACAATATATTCCCATGTCCCACTTCACACAAACTTTCCAGTGCCTTTCTCACTATAACCTTGCATGGGTTATAGAAATTAATAATTCTCAGTCTAGTTTTGTCAATCCATATGTCAACTAACACCACTTCAACATCTTCATTCATTTCTAAAATCCTGTAATTGATCCCCTGCTGCACAAACGTCGCTACCCCCCCTCCCACCATATCCCTATCCTTCCTCACTGCCACATAACCATATAAAACAAAATCTAAAGAGGGCTTCAACCATGTTTCTTGTACGCAAATGATGTTGGGTTTGACGTCTTGCTCTTCAATAAACTGTTTAAACTCCTGGCCATTGGCCAGTAGACTCCTGGCATTCCATTGTAAAACACGCAAACACATTATGAACACTTGGGAGTGGCTAGACGAAAGTCGGGGTCCAATGGCTCTGAAAGCATATTATGTATGTCGAGTACTGTCAATCCTCGAATGTCTAGATGCTTCTCAGCTGCCTTTTTTATCATTTTAATTTTGTCTGTCCGACGCTCAATCAGTGCTGATCGGTTAATAACCTCCGCTATGAAAGCAACAAAATTCTTCTTATTCACTATAAGTGTATCGTCAGTGAGTTTGCAACACTTTTGGGGCATTTGGACTCCAGCAGGCATAGGGGCAGCATGCAAACCAACATTAACAGCAGTTCTCGCTTTGTTTTCTTTGTTAACCCATTTGATGGCCTCCGCATATGAGATCTGCTCTTTAACTTTAACATTTTGCACCTGAACGGCTTTCTTATGCATCTCACAGCCTTTGTATGTCGCACTATGTTCTCCACCACAATTGCAGCATTTAATTTTAGTGCCTTCTTCACATTTACCATATTCGTGCTCCCCCCACACCTAGCACACCTACACTTGGCTTTACACACTAACGCAATGTGGCCGTATCTTTGGCACTTAAAACACCTTGTTGGCGGTGGAACATATGGTCTCGTCTGATAACTAACGTATCCGATCATAATTCTTTCAGGTTGCTTGGGTTCCTGCAATGTTAGTAGAACAGACAGACTTGGCGTTTTTATCCCCGCCCTGGTAACCAGCAATCGTTTAACTCTGATCACTCTAGTACCTCTAATGTTCTGCTTAATTTCTTCTTCCGACAGTTCAGTCAGCACACCTGTTATCACAATCAGTGCATTCCCCTTTTCTACCCAGTCCTGAACTTTAACGCTAATTCCTAATAGGTTCCTACACTGCATCAGTCCCATACGCTGGTCCCTATCCCGAAAAACAATTAGCAGACTCCCGTCTCTTAGAGGTTTAACATCAAACACATCACCAACCAGTTTGTGTATCGCTGCACTCACTTTCAAGGGGTTCAGTAAACCAGGTTTTTGAAATTTCATAACCACCTTAATGTCTCTCCTCTTCTGCTTAATTCTAGGACCATCAGGTGTATCTCTTGTCTTACGTTTTTTCCTTTGGTTTCTCGACTGCACTAGTTGAAAGTCGTCTTGCTGGTCACCCTCACTGATTGTACTCATTTCATCTTCCTCAAACTCAATGCTGTCTAAGACATTATCGAAATCTTGTCCAGTGTCACACCCCAGTCCTCCTCTAACAAAGTTCGAATCCACCGGGTCCGGTGGTTCTTTCTCTGACTTACTCATTCCCACTTCAAAATCTAACACCAGGTTCTGCGTTCAGTGTTTCCGCGCCAAATCTGCTCCTCACCCGACCCTCCGCCGCCCTGCCCTTCTTTTTACTTCCTGGTTTAAGTCACCTGACATGTTGCAGGTAATTTCCTGTTCCAAAATAAAATATACAAAACGCTGATTTAACAATTGTTACAAAACAGTAATATTGGATCATTTTCCTCAATAAATAAATAACCAAGTATACTATATTTGTCTCATTTGTTTAACTGGGTTCTCTTTATCTACTTTTAGGACTTGTGTGAAAATCTGATGATGTTTTAGGTTATATTGATGCAGAAATATAGAAAATTCTAAAGGGTCCACAAACGTTCAAGCACCACTCACAATGTGTGAGCATGCATATTTGTCACTTGGTCAAATTGATGCACTCTAATGCTGTTGCTGGGAAAGAAAGATTTATGATGGTGTTGTGTCTGTGAACACGTGTGTAAACCATGAAAGCTGGAACAGGTTGTCAAGGAACCACTGTGGAGGAGTGGATAGAATTTTGTCAGGGGAAAGTGTCACTGCACAAATGAACAAAACAGATAATACCTGGATACTACCTGGGTATTACCTAGAACAACCCACACAATGTCTACCTAAACTACTGTGTTGTATGGAGGAATATGGCCAGATATCTCGCTATAAGCTTAACATATCAAACACAGATCCTCGCCTTCAATTATGAGCCCACTAGAGATATTATCCAAAGATATCAGTTAAAATGGGATGCAAACTCAATAAAATACTCGGGTGTATATCTGCCAAAAGACTTAACAACCTTATCTAGCATCAACCTTGGACCCCTGAACTCTAAAATAAAGAGAGTGATGTAAGGTGGCAAGTTATTCCATTCCTAAATTTAAGTTCAAGAGTAGAATTGGTGAAAATGAATATTTTGTCAAGGCTGTTATACCTTTTTCAAACATTACCTGTGGAGGTGACAACCCAACAGGTTACAGAATGGGACAAACTTATATCTAGATACATATGGAATAGTAAAAACCTGGGATAAAATACAAAACTTTACAGCTCAAAAAGGAAGGGGTGGGGCTTCCATGCCTGTCAGAATATTACTATGCAACTCAGCTCAGGCTTGTATGAGCTTATAGGTTGGTGTAATCCTGGATAGCACCCTCTCTATAGGTCTGGCACACCGTAGCAGAGTATTTAGCCACTGAAAGACAAAATGACAATCACAAATTCCAGAAACTCATACCGCATTGCTTGTGTTAACAATGAGCATGTTCTGCTGATGTCCTAACCTTAGCACAGTGTTCGAAAAATCAGCTACAGGGTCACCAATCAAAGCTTCTTGTATGGAAGAAGACCACATTAACCTCTCCTCTCTTGTCAGACAAGTCCCAAAGCACAACTTTCTGATCGCAGAAGGGGACCATGAATGCTCAGATAGGACGCAGTGAACCACACAAATTTGCCTTTCAAATCTTTTCTAACAGAAATGGTCTTCATCTTGAGGATTTAATTCAAGAGAACAATCTTGTATGTCTAACCACCAAGGTTCAAAAAGATGAATCCAAACTATGGACTTTCATTGATGCAAATAACACAACAGCTCAATTAGACCATATTATGATTAATAAAAAATGGAATAGTGCACTTAATTGCCAAGCTTACAATACATTTGAAGATGTGACAATTCTGACCACAGAACTGTCACATCTACCATCCAACTAAGCCTTTGTGCAAATAAGAAAACATCCTCATCTCTCCCTCAGTATGACTGGTCTCTCCTTACCACAAATCAAGATATTCAAAGACATTATACCCTCTCTGTCAGAAATAGATTTGATGCCCTACAAGTGGAATTAGAGTCACCATCTGCTAATGCAACTTATAACAACTTTGTTGCCTCCCACGAAAAAGCTGCTGAAGAGACCATCCCTATGAAGCCAAAACTAAGGAAACACATTCCCTGGGAGTCAACCAAAATAGAAGCAAAAAGTGTTAAACTCAAAGAAAAATCAACAAACAAAAACTCTAATCCTTCACCAAATTCTATTCAAGAATTCAACGATGCACTTGGCGAACTCAAGAACACCTATGAAGATGAATAGGCCCAATATATTCAAAGCAAAGTACAACTTATTTGCCATGCAGCAGAAGATAAACAATCGGCACTTGCTTGGAAAACTGGCAATGAGATAAGTGGCAGAAAATCTTCAAACAAGTCCAAGTTGAAAGCCAACTGTCAGGAAGAAAGGTTGAACAAATGGCAAGAAAATTTTCAACATCTCTTTGGAATAGCCCCAAATGTGTCTGATGCAGAGGTTGAGCAAATTGTTGACACCCCTCTTAATATCAAACTCTGAGATTTCTCACATGAAGAACTTAATGAGGTACTGAGGAAGACCAAAAACAAAAAGGCATCAGGATTAGATAATATCCCCCATGAAGAATGGAAAACTCCAGCCTTTAATGACATCCTCCATAAACTTTGCAACTCTGTATACAATGGGGAAGAAATTGCAAAATGGATGGAAGGCTGCAAACTTCCTTTTCCAAAGAAAGGAGATTTGGGTCTAGCAAAAAAATTAGAGAGGAATTACACTCACCTCTATAGCAGCAAAAATTTACAACTCACTACTTCTCAGTTGTATACAGCCAGAGGTTGAAAACATCATGTGGAAGAATCAAAATGGTTTCTGAAAGAACCGATCAACAAATCCTGATAGTGCGGTGGCTCATAGAGGGCGTGAAGGCTAAAAATCTACAAGCCTGCCTTATCTTTGAAGATTTTTCGAAAGCCTTTGCTTCTGTTCACAGAGGCAAAATGGAGAAGATTCTTTTGGCATATGGCATTCCCACTGAGACAGTAGCCGCCATAATGATGCTTTATAAAAATACAAAATCTTTGTGTGTGTGTCTGTATATATATATATATATATATATATATATATATATATATATATATATATATATATATATAAACACACACACACACACACACACACACGGATGCATACACACACACACACGTATGCATACACACACAAACGGATGCATACACACACGGATGCATACACACATGTATTTGCGCGCACACACGTATGCACACACACAAGTATGCACACACACACGTATGCACACACACACACATGTATGCACACACACACGGATGCATACACACACACACGTATGCAGACACACACACACACACACACACACAAGTATGCACACACACACACACACACACACGTATGCACACACACACACACATGTATGTGCACACACGTATGCGCACACACGTATGCGCACACACACACGTATGCACGCACACACACGTATGCACACGTATGCACACACAAACACTTATGCACACACACACGTATGCACACACACGTATGCATACACACACATGTATGCACACACACACACTTATGCATACACAAACACACACGTATGCACACACACGTATGCACGCACACACGTATGCACGCACACACACGTATGCACACGCACACACGTATGCACACACAAACACGTATGCACACACACACGTATGCACACACATACGTATGCACACACACACACACACACACACGTATGCACACACACGTATGCGCACACACACACACACACGTATGCACGCACACACATGTATGCACACACACGTATGCACACACACGTATGTACACACACACGCGTATGCACACACACACGTATGCACACACACACACACACACACGTATGCGCACACACAAACACACATATGTGCACACACAAACGTATGCACAAACACACATGTATGCGCACGCACACACGTATGCGCACGCACACACGTATGCGCACGCACACACGTATGCGCACACACACGTATGCGCACACACACACACACACATATGCGCACACACACACACATACGTATGCGCACACACACACGTATGCGCACACACACACACGTATGCGCACACACATATGCGCGCACACACACATATGCGCATGAAAAACACGTATGCGAACGCACGTATGCACACACACACACATATGCATACACACACATGTATGCATACACACACACATATGCATAAAACACACGTATGCACACACACGTATGCACAGACACACGTAAGCACACACACACATGTATGCATACACACACACACACACACGTATGCATAGACACACACACGTATGCATACACACACAAACGGATGCATACACACACGGATGCATACACACACATATTCGCGCGCACACACGTATGCGCACACACACACGTATGCACACACACGTATGCACACACACACGTATGCGCACACACACACTTGTATGCACACACACACACGTATGCGCACACACACACGGATGCGCACACAAGTATGCGCGCACACAAACACACATATGCGCATGCACACACGTATGCGCACACACACGTATGCGCACACAAGTATGCGCGCACACAAACACACATATGCGCATGCACACACGTATGCGCACGCATGTATGCACACACACATATGCATACACACACACGTATGCATACACAAAGACGTATGCACACACACGTATGCACAGACACACGTATGCACACACACGTATGCATAAACACACACGTATGCATACACACACACACACGTATGCATACACACACAAACGGATGCATACACACACGGATGCATACACACACGTATTCGCGCGCATACACGTATGCGCACACACACACGTATGCACACACACGTATGCACACACACACGTATGCGCACACACACACACGTATGCACACACACACAGGTATGCACACACACACATGTATGCACACACACATGTATGCACACACACACGGATGCAAACGCATACACACACACACACGTATGCACACACACACACACACGTATGCACACACACACACACACACACACACATGTATGTGCACACACGTATGCGCACACACACACGTATGCGCAGACACACACGTATGCACGCACACACACGTATGCACACGTATGCACACACAAACACGTATGCACACACACAAGTATGCACACACACACGTATGCGCACACACACACGTATGCACACACACGTATGCACACACACACACGTATGCACACACACACACGTATGCACACACACACACACGTATGCACACACACGTATGCACACACACACACGGATGCATACACACACACACACGTATGCAGACACACACACAAACACACACACGTATGCACACACACACACACACACATGTATGTGCACAAACGTATGCGCACACACACACGTATGCACGCACACACACATATGCACACGTATGAACACACAAACATGTATGCACACACACACGTATGCACACACACACGTATGCACACACACACACACGTATGCACGCACACACATGTATGCACACGCACACACGTATGCACACAAACACGTATGCACACACACACGAATGCACACACATACGTATGCACACACACACACACACACACGTATGCACACACATGTATGCGCACACACACACGTATGCACGCACACACATGTATGCACACACACGTATGCACAAACACATGTAAACACACAGACACACGTATGCACACACACGTACGCACAGACACGTAAGTACACACACACGCGTATGCACACACACACACACACACACGTATGCACACACACACACACACACGTATGCGCACACACAAACACACATATGCGCACACACACAAACGTATGCACAAACACACACGTATGCGCACGCACACACGTATGCGCACGCACACACGTATGCGCACGCACACATATGCGCACACACACGTATGCACACACACACACACACACACACACACACATATGCGCACACACACGCACACACGTATGCGCACACACACACGTATGCGCACACACACGTATGCGCACACATGTATGCGCGCACACACACACATATGCGCATGCACACACGTATGTGCACGCAAGTATGCACACACACACACACATATGCATACACACACAAGTATGCATACACACACACGTATGCATAAACACACCCGTATGCACAAACACGTATGCACAGACACACGTATGCACACACACACACGTATGCATACACACACACACACATATGCATACACACAAACGGATGCATACACACACGTATTCGCGCGCGCACACGTATGAGCACACACACACGTATGCACAAACACACGTATGCACAAACACACGTATGCGCACACACACACGTATGCACACACACGTATACGCACACAGACACACGTATGCGCACACACGTATGTGCGCACACACACACATATGCGCATGCACACACGTATGCGCACGCACGTATGCACACACACACACATATGCATACACACACATGTATGCATACACACACACGTATGCATAAACACACACGAATGCACACACACGTATGCACAGACACACGTATGCACACACACACACGTATGCATACACACACACACACATATGCATACATACACACATGTATGCATACACACACAAACGGATGCATACACACACGGATGCATACACACACGTATTCGCGCGCACACGTATGCGCACACACACGTATGCACACACACACGTATGTGCACACACACACGTATGCACACACACACGTATGCACACACACGGATGCACACACACACGGATGCATGCACACACACACGTATGCAGACACACACACGGATGCAGACACACACACACACACACACGTATGCACACACACACACACACACACACACACACACACACACGTATGCACACACACACACACACACGTATGTGCACACACGTATGCGCACACACACATGTATGCGCACACACACACGTATGCACGCACACACACGTATGCACACGTATGCACACACACACGTATGCACACACACATGTATGCATACACACACACGTATGCACACACACACACGTATGCACACACACACACACGTATGCGCACGCACACACGTATGCGCACACACACACGTATGCGCACGCACACGTATGCGCACACACACGTATGCACACACACACACACACACATGCGCACACACACGCACACACGTATGCACACACACACGTATGCGCACACACACACGCATGCGCACAAACGTATGCGCGCACACACACACATATGCGCATGCACACACGTATGTGCACGCAAGTATGCACACACACACACATATGCATACACACACACGTATGCATACACACACACGTATGCATAAACACACACATATGCACACACACGTATGCACAGACACACGTATGCACACACACACACGTATGAATACACACACACACACGTATGCATACACACACAAACGGATGCATACACACACGTATTCGCGCGCACACACGTATGTGCACCCACACACGTATGGACAAACACACGTATGCACACACACACGTATGCGCACACACACACACACGTATGCACACACACACGTATACGCACACACACACACGTATGCGCACACACGTATGCGCGCACACACACACATATGCGCATGCACACACGTATGCGCACGCACGTATGCACACACACACACATATGCATACACACACATGTATGCATACACACACACGTATGCATAAACACACACGTATGCACACACACGTATGCACAGACACACGTATGCACACACACACACGTATGCATACATACACACACGTATGCATACACACACAAACGGATGCATACACACACGGATGCATACACACACGTATTCGCGCGCACACATGTATGCGCACACACACGTATGCACACACACACGTATGCGCACACACACACACGTATGCACACACACACGTATGCACACACACGTATGCACACACACACTGATGCATGCACACACACACGTATGCAGAAACACACACACACACGTATGCACACACACACACACACACACACGTATGCACACACACACACACACACATGTATGTGCACACACGTATGCGCACACACACACGTATGCACGCACACACACGTATGCACACGTATGCACACGTATGCACACACACACGTATGCAAACACACACACGTATGCACACACACACACGTATGCACACACACACACGTATACACACACACACGTATGCACACACGTATGCACACGCAGACATGTATGCACACACAAACCCGAATGCACGCACACACGTATGCACACACATACGTATGCACACACACACACGTATGCACACACACGTATGCGCAGACACACACACGTATGCACGCGCACACACGTATGCACACACACATGTATGCACAAACACATGTATGCACACAGACAAAGGTATGCACACACACGTATGCACACACACGTATGTACACACACACGCGTATGCACACACACACACACACGTATGCACACACACACACACACGTATGCGCACACACAAACACACATACGAGCACACACACAAACGTATGCACAAACACACACGTATGCGCACGCACACGTATGCGCACGCACACACGTATGCGCAAACACACGTATGCACACACAAACGTATGCACACACACACAAACACACACACACATACATATGCGCAGACACACACACGCACACACACGTATGCGCGCACACACGTATGCGCACACACACACACGTATGCGCGCACACACACACATATGCGCATGCACACACGTATGCGCACGCACGTATGCACACACAAACACATATGCATACACACACGTATGCACACACAGGTATGCACAGACACACGTATGCACACACACACGTATGCATACACACACACACGTATGCATACACACACACGTATGCATACACACATATGCACACACAAATATGCACACACACACACGTATGCACACACACACGTATGCACACAGACACACACGTATGCACAAACACAAAAACACGTAGGCACACACACACATGCACACACACATACACAAGTATGCAGACACACACACGTATGCACACACACACACACACACACACACGTATGCACACAAACAGACACGTATGCACACACACACACACGTATGCGCAAACACACGTATGCACACACACACACACACACACACGTATGCGCACACACACACGTAGGCACACACACACACACGTATGCGCACACACACAGACGTATGCACACACACACACGTATGCACACACACACACACGTATGCACACACACACACGTATGCACACACACACATAGACACACGTATGCACACACACACTTATGCACACACACGTATGCGCACCCACGTATGCACACACACACACATATGCATACACACACACGAATGCATAGACACACACACATATGCATACACACACGTATGCACACACAAGTGTGCACACACACGTATGGATACACACACACGTATGCATACACACACACACGTATGCACACACACGTATGCACACACACAAGTATGCACACACACACGTATGCGCACACACACACGTATGCACACACACGTATGCACACACACACACGTATGCACACACACATGTATGCACACACACACGGATGCATACACACACACACACGTATGCAGACACACACACACACACACACACGTATGCACAAACACACACACACATGTATGTGCACACACGTATGCGCACACACACACGTATGCACGCACACACACATATGCACACGTATGCACACACAAACACGTATGCACACACACACGTATGCCTACACACACACACACGTATGCACACACACACGTATGCACACACACACACACGTATGCACGCACACACACGTATGCACACGCACACACGAATGCACACACAAACACATATGCACACACACACGAATGCACACACATACGTATGCACACACACACACACACACGTATGCACACACATGTATGCGCACACACACACGTATGCACGCACACACATGTATGCACACACACGTATGCACAAACACATGTAAACACACAGACACACGTATGCACACACACGTACGCACACACACGTAAGTACACACACACGCGTATGCACACACACACACACGTATGCACACACACACACACACACACGTATGCGCACACACAAACACACATACGCGCACACACACAAACGTATGCACAAACACACACGTATGCACACACACACGTATGCATACACACACACACACACACGTATGCACACACACATGTATGCACGCACACACACGTATGCACACGCACACACGTATACACACACAAACACATATGCACACACAAACGAATGCACACATATACGTATGCACACACACACACACACACACGTATGCACACACATGTATGCGCACACACACACGTATGCACGCACACACATGTATGCACACACACGTATGCACAAACACATGTAAACACACAGACACACGTATGCACACACACGTACGCACACACACGTAAGTACACACACACGCATATGCACACACACACAAACACGTATGCACACACACACACACACACGTATGCGCAAACACACGTATGCACACACACACACACACACACACGTATGCGCACACACACACGTAGGCACACACACACACACGTATGCGCACACACACAGACGTATGCACACACACACACACGTATGCACACACACACACGTATGCACACACACACATAGACACACGTATGCACACACACACTTATGCACACACACGTATGCGCACCCACGTATGCACACACACACACATATGCATACACACACACGAATGCATAGACACACACACATATGCATACACACACGTATGCACACACAAGTGTGCACACACACGTATGGATACACACACACGTATGCATACACACACACACACGTATGCACACACACGTATGCACACACACAAGTATGCACACACACACGTATGCGCACACACACACGTATGCACACACACATGTATGCACACACACACGGATGCATACACACACACACACGTATGCAGACACACACACACACACACACACGTATGCACAAACACACACACACATGTATGTGCACACACGTATGCGCACACACACACGTATGCACGCACACACACATATGCACACGTATGCACACACAAACACGTATGCACACACACACGTATGCATACACACACACACACGTATGCACACACACACGTATGCACACACACACACACGTATGCACGCACACACACGTATGCACACGCACACACGAATGCACACACAAACACATATGCACACACACACGAATGCACACACATACGTATGCACACACACACACACACACACACGTATGCACACACATGTATGCGCACACACACACGTATGCACGCACACACATGTATGCACACACACGTATGCACAAACACATGTAAACACACAGACACACGTATGCACACACACGTACGCACACACACGTAAGTACACACACACGCGTATGCACACACACACACACGTATGCACACACACACACACACACACGTATGCGCACACACAAACACACATACGCGCACACACAAACGTATGCACAAACACACACGTATGCACACACACACGTATGCATACACACACACACACGTATGCACACACACACGTATGCACACACACACGTATGCACACACACACGTATGCACGCACACACACGTATGCACACGCACACACGTATGCACACACAAACACATATGCACACACAAACGAATGCACACATATACGTATGCACACACACACACACACACACACACGTATGCACACACATGTATGCGCACACACACACGTATGCACGCACACACATGTATGCACACACACGTATGCACAAACACATGTAAACACACAGACACACGTATGCACACACACGTACGCACACACACGTAAGTACACACACACGCATATGCACACACACACAAACACGTATGCACACACACACACACACACGTATGCGCACACACAAACACACATACGCGCACACACACAAACGTATGCACAAACACACACGTATGCGCACGCACACATGTATGCGCAAGCACACACGTATGCGCACGCACACATATGCGCACACACACGTATGCACACACACACGTATGCACACACACACATATGCGCACACACACGCACACACGTATGCGCAAACACACACGTATGCGCACAGACACACGTATGCGCACAGACACACGTATGCGCGCACACACACACATATGCGCATGCACACACGTATGTGCACGCAAGTATGCACACACACACACATATGCATACACACACACGTATGCATACACACACGTATGCATAAACACACACGTATTGCCACACACGTATGCACAGACACACGTATGCACACACACACACGTATGCATACACACACACGCATATGCACACACACACACACGTATGCGCACACACAAACACACATATGCGCACACACACAAACGTATGCACAAACACACACGTATGCGCATGCACACACGTATGCGCATGCACGCACACGTATGCACACACACACGTATGCACACACACACACACATATGCGCACACACACGCACACACGTATGCGCACACACACACGTATGCGCACACACACACGTATGCGCACACACGTATGCGCGCACACACACACATATGCGCATGCACACACGTATGTGCACGCAAGTATGCACACACACACACATATGCATACACACACACGTATGCATACACACACATGTATGCATAAACACACACGAATGCACACACACGTATGCACCTCCACACGTATGCACACACACACGTATGCATACACACACACACACGTATGCATACACACAAACGGATGCATACACACACGTATTCGCGCGCACACACGTATGCGCACAAACACACGTATGCACAAACACACGTATGCGCACACACACACGTATGCACACACACACGTATACGCACACACACACACGTATGCGCACACACGTATGCGCGCACACACACACATATGCGCATGCACACACGTATGCGCACGCACGTATGCACACACACACACACATATGCATACACACACATGTATGCATACACACACACGTATGCATAAACACACACGTATGCACACACACGTATGCACAGACACACGTATGCACACAGACACGTATGCATACACACACACACATGTATGCATACACACACAAACGGATGCATACACACATGGATGCATACACACACGTATTCGCGCGCACACATGTATGCGCACACACACGTATGCACGCACACACGTATGCACACACACACGTATGCGGACACACACACACGTATGCACACACACACGTATGCACACACACGTATGCACACACACGGATGCATGCACACACACACGTATGCAGACACACACACGTTTGCAGACACACACACACACACGTATGCACACACACACACACACACACACGTATGCACACACACACACACATGTATGTGCACACACGTATGCGCACACACACACGTATGCGCACACACACACGTATGCACGCACACACACACGTATGCATACACACACACGTATGCACACACACACACGTATGCACACACACACGTATGCGCACACACACGTATGCGCACGCACACACGTATGCGCACACACACACGTATGCGCACGCACACGTATGCACACACACACGTATGCACACACACACAGACACACATATGCGCACACACACGCACACACGTATGCACACACACACGTATGCGCACACACGTATGCGCACACACGTATGCGCACCCACGTATGCACACACACACACATATGCATACACACACACGTATGCATAGTCACACACACATATGCATACACACATGTATGCACACACACACACGTATGAACACACACGTATGCACACACACAAGTATGCACACACACACGTATGCGCACACACACACGTATGCACACACATGTATGCACACACACACGGATGCATACACACACACACACACACACACACACACACACGTATGCAGACACACACACACACACACACACGTATGCACACACACACACACACACATGTATGTGCACACGTATGCACACACAAACACGTATGCACGCACACACACATATGCACACGTATGCACACACAAACATGTATGCACACACACACGTATGCATACACACACACACACGTATGCACACACACACACACGTATGCACACACACACGTATGCACACACACACTTATGCACGCACACACACGTCTGCACACGCACACACGTATGCACACACAAACACGTATGCACACAGACACGAATGCACACACATACGTATGCACACACACACACACACACGTATGCACACACATGTATGCGCACACACACACGTATGCACGCACACACATGTATGCACACACACGTATGCACAAAAACATGTAAACACACAGACACACGTATGCACACACACGTACGCACACACACGTAAGTACACACACACGCGTATGCACACACACACACACAGACGTATGCACACACACACACACACACACACACATGTATGCGCACACACAAACACACATATGCGCACACACACAAACGTATGCACAAACACACACGTATGCGCACGCACACACGTATGCGCACGCACACGTATGCACACACACACACACACACACACATATGCGCAAACACACGCACACACGTATGCGCACACACACACGTATGCATACACACACACTTATGCATAAACACACACGTATGCACACACACGTATGCACAGACACACGGATGCACACACACACACATGTATGCATACACACACACACACGTATGCATACACACAAACGGATGCATACACACACGTATTCGCGCGCACACACGTATGCGCACACACACGTATGCACAAACACACGTATGCACAAACACACGTATGCGCACACACACACACGTATGCACACACACACGTATACGCACACACACACACGTATGCGCACACACGTATGTGCGCATACACACATATGCGCATGCACACACGTATGCGCCCGCACATATGCACACACACACACATGCATACACACACATGTATGCATACACACAGACGTATGCATAAACACACACGTATGCACACACACGTATGCACAGACACACTTATGCACACACACACACGTATGCATACATACACACACGTATGCATACACACACAAACGGATGCATACACACACGGATGCATACACACACGTATTCGCGCGCACACATGTATGCGCACACACACGTATGCACACACACACGTATGCACACACACACGTATGCGCACACACACACACGTATGCACACACACACGTATGCACACACACGTATGCACACACATACGGATGCATGCACACACACACGTATGCAGACACACACACGTATGCAGACACACACACACACACACACGTATTCACACACACACACACACACGTATGCACACACACACACACACATGTATGTGCACACATGTATGCGCACACACACACGTATGCACGCACACACACGTATGCACACATATGCACACACACACTTATGCACACACACACGTATGCATACGCACACACGTATGCACACACACACATACGTATGCACACACACACACACGTATGCGCATGCACACACGTATGCGCACACACACACGTATGCGCACGCACACGTAAGCGCACACACACATATACACACACACACACGTATGCGCACACACGTATGCGCGCACACACACACATATGCACATGCACACACGTATGTGCACGCAAGGATGCACACACACACACATATGCATACACACACACTTATGCATACACACACACGTATGCATAAACACACACGTATGCACACACACGTATGCACAGACACACGTATGCACACACACACACGTATGCATACACACACACACACGTATGCATACACACAAACGGATGCATACACACACGTATTCGCGCGCACACACGTATGTGCACACACACACATATGCACAAACACACGTAAGCACACACACACGTATGCGCACACACACACACGTATGCACACACACACGTATACGCACACACACACACGTATGCGCACACATGTATGCGCGCACACACACACATATGCGCATGCACACACGTATGCGCACGCACGTATGCACACACACACACATATGCATACACACACATGTATGCATACACACACACGTATGCATAAACACACACGTATGCACACACACATAGGCACAGACACACGAATGCACACACACACGTATGCATACATACACACACGTATGCATACACACACAAACGGATGCATACACACACGGATGCATACACACACGTATTCGCGCGCACACACGTATGCGCACACACACGTATGCACACACACACGTATGCACACACACACGTATGCGCACACACACACACGTATGCACACACACACGTATGCACACACACGTATACACACACACACAGATGCATGCACACACACACGTATGCAGACACACACACACGTATGCAGACACACACACACACACACACACGTATGCACACACACACACACACACACACACACGAATGCACACACACACACACACATGTATGTGCACACACGTATGCGCACACACACACGTATGCGCACATACACATGTATGAACGCACACACGTATGCACACACACACGTATGCACACACACACGTATGCACACACACACACGTATGCACACACACACATATGCACACACGTATGCACACGCACACACGTATGCACACACAAACACGAATGCACACACACACTTATGCAAACACATACGTATGCACACACACACGTATGCACACACACGTATGCGCAGACACACACACGTATGCACGTGCACACACGTATGCACACACACACGTATGCACAAACACATGTATGCACACAGACACAGGTATGCACACACACGTATGCACACACATGTATGTACACACACACGCGTATGCACACACACACACACGTATGCACACACACACACACGTATGAGCACACATAAACACACATATGCGCACACACACAAACGTATGCACAAACACACACGTATGCGCACGCACACACGTATGCGCACGCACACACGTATGCGCACACACACGTTTGCGCACACACGTATGCACACACACACAAACACACACACACATATGCGCAGACACACACACGCACACACACGTATGCGCGCACACACGTATGCGCACACACACACGTATGCGCGCACACACACACATATGCGCATGCACACACGTATGCGCACGCACGTATGCACACACAAACACATATGCATACACACACGTATGCACACACAGGTATGCACAGACACACGTATGCACACACACACACGTATGCATACACACACACACGTATGCATACACACATATGCACACACACATATGCACACACACATATGCACACACACATATGCACACACACACGTATGCACACAGACACACGTATGCACAAACACAAAAACACGTAGGCACACACACACATGCACACACACATACACAATTATGCAGACACACACACGTATGCACACACACACACACGCGTATGCACACAAAAAGACACGTATGCACACACACACATGTATGCGCAAACACACGTATGCACACACACACACACACACGAATGCGCACACACACACGTATGCACACACACACACACACACACGTATGCACACACACACACGTATGCACACACACACACGTATGGACACACACACAGACGTATGCACACACACACACGTATGCACACACACACACACGTATGCACACACACACACACACACACACACGTATGCACACACACACACGTATGCACACACACACATAGACACGCGTATGCACACACACACTTATGCACACACACGCATGCGCACCCACGTATGCACACACACACATATGCATACACACACACGTATGCATAGACACACACACATATGCATACACAAACGTATGCACACACACGTGTGCACACACACACACACGTATGCATACACACACACGTATGCATACACACACACACACGTATGCACACACACGTATGCCCACACACACACACACACACACACATATGCACACAAACACACGTATGCACACACACACATGTATGCATACACACCCACAGACGTATGCACACAGACACACGTATGAACACACACACACGTATGCACAAACACACACACACACACGTATGCACACACACACGTGTGCACAGAAACACACACACACGTATGCACACACACACTGATGCACACACACAGGTATGCGCACCCACGTATGCACACACACACACATATGCATACACACACACGTATGCAGAGACACACACACATATGCATACACACACATGTATGCACACACACGTATGAACACACACACACACGTATGCATACACACACACGTATGCATACACACACACACACGTATGCATACATACACACACGTATGCATACACACACAAACGGATGCATACACACACGGATGCATACACACACGTATTCGCGCGCACACATGTATGCGCACACACACGTATGCACACACACGTATGCACACACACATGTATGCGCACACACACACACGTATGCACACACACACGTATGCACACACACGTATGCACACACATACGGATGCATGCACACACACGTATGCAGACACACACACGTATGCAGACACACACACACACACGTATGCACACACACACACACGTATGCACACACACACACACACATGTATGTGCACACACGTATGTGCACACACACACGTATGCGCACACACACACGTATGCACGCACACACACGTATGCACACGTATGCACACACACACGTATGCACACACACACATATGCATACACACACACGTATGCACACACACACACACGTATGCGCACGCACACACGTATGCGCACACACACACGTATGCGCACGCACACGTATGCGCACACACACGTATGCGCGCACACACACACACATATGCGCATGCACACACGTATTCGCACGCACGTATGCACACACAAACACATATGCATACACACACGTATGCACACACAGGTATGCACAGACACACGTATGCACACACACACACGTATGCATACACACACACACGTATGCATCCACACACATGTATGCATACACACATATGCACACACACATATGCACACACACATATGCACACACACACACATATGCATACACACACGTATGCACACACAGGTATGCAAAGACACACGTATGCACACACACACATGTATGCATACACACACACACACGTATGCATACATACACACACGTATGCATACACACACAAACGGATGCATACACACACGGATGCATACACACACGTATTCGCGCGCACACACGTATGCGAACACACACGTATGCACACACACACGTATGCACACACACGTATGCGCACACACACACACGTATGCACACACACACGTATGCACACACACGTATGCACACACACACGGATGCATGCACATACACACGTATGCAGACACACACACACGTATGCAGACCCACACACACACACACGTATGCACACACACACACACGTATGTGCACACACGTATGTGCACACACACACGTATGCGCACACACACACGTATGCACGCACACACACGTATGCACACGTATGCACACACACAAGTATGCACACACACACGTATGCACACACACACGTATGCACACACACACACGTATGCACACACACACACGTATGCACACACGTATGCACACGCACACACGTATGCACACACAAACACGAATGCACACACACACGTATGCACACACATACGTATGGACACACACACACATATGCACACACACGTATGCGCAGACACACACACGTATGCACAAGCACACACGTATGCACACAAACACGTATGCACAAACACATGTATGCACACAGACACAGGTATGCACACACACGTATGCACACACACGTATGTACACACACACGCGTATGCACACACACACACACGTATGCACACACACACACACACGTATGCGCACACACAAACACACATATGCGCACACACACAAACGTATGCACAAACACACACGTATGCGCACGCACACACATATGCGCACGCACACACGTATGCGCACACACACGTATGCACACCCACAAACACACACACACACACATATGCGCAGACACACATGCACACACACGTATGCGCGCACACACACGTATGCGCGCACACACACACACATATGCGCATGCACACACGTATGCGCACGCACGTATGCACACACAAACACATATGCATACACACACGTATGCACACACAGGTATGCACAGACACACGTATGCACACACACACACGTATGCATACACACACACACGTATGCATTCACACACACGTATGCATACACACATATGCACACACACATATGCACACACACATATGCACACACACACACGTATGCACACACACACACGTATGCACACACACACACGTATGCACAAACATAAAAACACGTAGGCACACACACACATGCACACACACATACACAAGTATGCAGACACACACACGTATGCACACACACACACACACACGTATGCACACAAACAGACACGTATGCACACACACACGTATGCGCAAACACACGTATGCACACACACACACACACGTATGCGCACACACACACACACACACACACGTATGCACACACACACACGTATGGACACACACACAGACGTATGCACACACACACACATATATGCACACACACACACACGTATGCACACACACACACACACACACACGTATGCATACACACACACGTATGCATACACACACACACACGTATGCACACACACGTATGCACACACACACACACACACATATGCACACAAACACACGTATGCACACACACACATGTATGCATACAAACCCACACACGTATGCACACAGACACACGTATGCACACACACACACGTATGCACACATACACACACACACACGTATGCACACACACACACGTGTGCACAGAAACACACACACACATATGCACACACACACTGATGCACACACACAGGTATGCGCACCCACGTATGCACACACACACACATATGCATACACACACACGTATGCAGAGATACACACACATATGCATACACACACATGTATGCACACACACGTATGAACACACACACACACGTATGCATACACACACACGTATGCATACACACACACACACGTATGCATACATACACACACGTATGCATACACACACAAACGGATGCATACACACACGGATGCATACACACACGTATTCGCGCGCACACATGTATGCGCACACACACGTATGCACACACACACGTATGCACACACACACGTATGCGCACAGACACACACGTATGCACACACACACGTATGCACACACACGTATGCACACACATACGGATGCATGCACACACACACGTATGCAGACACACACACGTATGCAGACACACACACACACACACGTATGCACACACACACACACACACACACACACGTATGCACACACACACACACACATATATGTGCACACACGTATGCGCACACACACACGTATGCGCACACACACACATAAGCACGCACACACACGTATGCACACGTATGCACACACACGTATGCACACACACACATATGCATACACACACACGTATGCACACACACACGTATGCACACACACACACACGTATGCACACGCACACACGTATGCGCACACACACACGTATGCGCACACACACACATGCGCACGCACACGTATGCGCACACACACGTATGCACACACACACACACGTATGCGCACACACGTATGCGCGCACACACACACATGCGCATGCACACACGTATGTGCACGCAAGTATGCACACACACACATATGCATACACACACACGTATGCATAAACACACACGTATGCACACACACGTATGCACAGACACACGTATGCACACACACACACGTATGCATACACACACACACACGTATGCATACACACACAAACGGATGCATACATACACGTATTCGCGCGCACACACGTATGTGCACACACACACGTATGCACAAACACACGTATGCACACACACACGTATGCGCACACACAAACACGTATGCACACACACACGTATACGCACACACACACGTATGCGCACGCACGTATGCACACACACACACATATGCATACACACACATGTATGCATACACACACACGTATGCACACACACGTAGGCACAGACACACGTATGCACACACACACGTATGCATGCACACACACACGTATGCATACATACACACACGTATGCATACACACACAAACGGATGCATACACACACGGATGCATACACACACGTATTCGCGCGCACACACGTATGCGCACACACACGTATGCACACACACACGTATGCACACACACACGTATGCGCACACACACACACGTATGCACACACACGTATGCACACACACACGTATGCACACACACACGTATGCGCACACACACACACGTATGCGCACACACACGTATGCACATACACGTATGCACACACACACAGATGCATGCACACACACACGTATGCAGACACACACACACGTATGCAGACACACACACACACACGAATGCACACACACACACACACACATGTATGTGCACACACGTATGCGGACACACACACGTATGCACACACACACGTATGCGCACACACACACGTATGCACACACACACGTATGCACACACACGTATGCACACACACACAGATGCATGCAGACACACACGTATGCAGACACACACACACGTATGCACACACACACACACACGAATGCACACACACACACACACATGTATGTGCACACACGTATGCGCACACACACACGTATGTGCACACACACACGTATGCACGCACACACACGTATGCACACGTATGCACACACACACGTATGCACACACACACGTATGCACACACACACACGTATGCACACACACACACGTATGCACACACACACACACACACACGTATGCGCACACACGTATGCGCGCACACACACACATATGCGCATGCACACACGTATGTGCACGCAAGTATGCACACACACACACATATGCATACACACACACGTATGCATACACACACACGTATGCATAAACACACACGTATGCACACACACGTATGCACAGACACACGTATGCACACACACACACGTATGCATACACACACACACACGTATGCATACACACACAAACGGATGCATACACAAACGTATTCGCGCGCACACACGTATGCACACACACACGTATGCGCACACACACACACGTATGCACACACACGTATACGCACACACACACACGTATGCGCACACACGTATGCGCGCACACACACATATGCGCATGCACACACGTATGCGCACGCACGTATGCACACACACACACATATGCATACACACACATGTATGCATACACACACACGTATGCATATACACACAAGTATGCACACACACGTAGGCACAGACACACGTATGCACACACACACGTATGCATACACACACACACGTATGCATACATACACACACGTATGCATACACACACAAACGGATGCATACACACACGGAAGCATACACACACGTATTCGCGCGCACACACGTATGCGCACACACACGTATGCGTACACACACACACGTATGCACACACACGTATGCACACACACACAGATGCATGCACACACACACGTATGCAGACACACACACACGTATGCAGACACACACACACACACACACACACGAATGCACACACACACACACACATGTATGTGCACACACGTATGCGCACACACACGTATGCACACACACACGTATGCGCACACACACACACGTATGCACACACACGTATGCACACACACACAGATGCATGCACACACACACGTATGCAGACACACACACACGTATGCACACACACACACACACACACACACACGAATGCACACACACACACACACACATGTATGTGCACACACGTATGCGCACACACACACGTATGCGCACACACACACGTATGCACGCACACACACGTATGCACACGTATGCACACACACACGTATGCACACACACACGTATGCACACACACACACGTATGCACACACACACACGTATGCACACACACGTATGCACACACGTATGCACACGCACACACGTATGCACACACAAACACGAATGCACACACACACTTATGCACACACATACGTATGCACACACACGTATGCACACACACGTATGCGCAGACACACACACGTATGCACGCGCACACACGTATGCAGACACACACGTATGCACAAACACATGTATGCACACAGACACAGGTATGCACACACATGTATGCACACACACATATGTACACACACACGCGTATGCACACACACACACTTATGCACACACATACGTATGCACACACACGTATGCACACACACGTATGCGCAGACACACACACGTATGCACGCGCACACACGTATGCAGACACACACGTATGCACAAACACATGTATGCACACAGACACAGGTATGCACACACATGTATGCACACACACATATGTACACACACACGCGTATGCACACACACACACGTATGCACACACACACACACGTATGCGCACACACAAACACACATATGCGCACACACACAAACGTATGCACAAACACACACGTATGCGCATGCACACACGTATGCGCACGCACACACGTATGCGCACACACACGTTTGCACACACACGTATGCGCACACCACGTATGCACACACAAACGTATGCACACACACACAAACACACACACACACACACATGCGCAGACACACACACGCGCACACACACGTTTGCGCACACACACACATATGCGCATGCACACACGTATGCGCACGCACGTATGCACACACAAACACATATGCATACACACACGTATGCACACACAGGTATGCACAGACACACGTATGCACACACACACGTATGCATACACACACACACGTATGCATCCACACACACGTATTCATACACACATATGCACACACACATATGCACACACACACATATATGCATACACACACGTATGCACACACACACGTATGCACACACACACACACGTATGCGCACGCACACACGTATGCGCACACACACACGTATGCGCACACACACACATGCGCACGCACACGTATGCGCACACACACGTATGCACACACACACACACGTATGCGCGCACACACACACATATGCGCATGCACACACGTATGTGCACGCAAGTATGCACACACACACATATGCATACACACACACGTATGCATACACACACACGTATGCATAAACACACACGTATGCACACACACGTATGCACAGACACACGTATGCACACACACACACGTATGCATACACACACACACACGTATGCATACACACACAAACGGATGCATACATACACGTATTCGCGCGCACACACGTATGTGCACACACACACGTATGCACAAACACACGTATGCACACACACACGTATGCGCACACACAAACACGTATGCACACACACACGTATACGCACACACACACGTATGCGCACGCACGTATGCACACACACACACATATGCATACACACACACGTATGCATACACACACACGTATGCATAAACACACACGTATGCACACACACGTAGGCACAGACACACGTATGCACACACACACGTATGCATGCACACACACACGTATGCATACATACACACACGTATGCATACACACACAAACGGATGCATACACACACGGATGCATACACACACGTATTCGCGCGCACACACGTATGCGCACACACACGTATGCACACACACACGTATGCACACACACACGTATGCGCACACACACACACGTATGCACACACACGTATGCACACACACAAGTATGCACACACACACGTATGCGCACACACACACACGTATGCGCACACACACGTATGCACATACACGTATGCACACACACACAGATGCATGCACACACACACGTATGCAGACACACACACACGTATGCAGACACACACACACACACGAATGCACACACACACACACACATGTATGTGCACACACGTATGCGCACACACACACGTATGCACACACACACGTATGCGCACACACACACGTATGCACAGACACACGTATGCACACACACGTATGCACACACACACAGATGCATGCAGACACACACGTATGCAGACACACACACACGTATGCACACACACACACACACGAATGCACACACACACACACACACATGTATGTGCACACACGTATGCGCACACACACACGTATGCGCACACACACACGTATGCACGCACACACACGTATGCACACGTATGCACACACACACGTATGCACACACACACGTATGCACACACACACACGTGTGCACACACACACACGTATGCACACACACACACACACACACACGTATGCGCACACACGTATGCGCGCACACACACACATATGCGCATGCACACACGTATGTGCACGCAAGTATGCACACACACACACATATGCATACACACACACGTATGCATACACACACACGTATGCATAAACACACATATGCACACACACGTATGCACAGACACACGTATGCACACACACACACGTATGCATACACACACACACGTATGCATACACACACAAACGGATGCATACACACACGTATTCGCGCGCACACACGTATGCACACACACACGTATGCGCACACACACACACGTATGCACACACACACGTATACGCACACACACACATGTATGCGCACACACGTATGCGCGCACACACACATATGCGCATGCACACACGTATGCGCACGCACGTATGCACACACACACACATATGCATACACACACATGTATGCATACACACACACGTATGCATACACACACACGTATGCACACACACGTAGGCACAGACACACGTATGCACACACACACGTATGCATACACACACACACGTATGCATACATACACACACGTATGCATACACACACAAACGGATGCATACACACACGGAAGCATACACACACGTATTCGCGCGCACACACGTATGCGCACACACACGTATGCACACACACACGTATGCACACACACACGTATGCGTACACACACACACGTATGCACACACACGTATGCACACACACGTATGCACACACACAGATGCATGCACACACACACGTATGCAGACACACACACACGTATGCAGACACACACACACACACGAATGCACACACACACACACACACACACATGTATGTGCACACACGTATGAGCACACACACGTATGCACACACACACGTATGCGCACACACACACACGTATGCACACACACGTATGCGCAGACACACACACGTATGCACGCGCACACACGTATGCAGACACACACGTATGCACAAACACATGTATGCACACAGACACAGGTATGCACACACATGTATGCACACACACATATGTACACACACACGCGTATGCACACACACACTTATGCACACACATACGTATGCACACACACGTATGCACACACACGTATGCGCAGACACACACACGTATGCACGCGCACACACGTATGCAGACACACACGTATGCACAAACACATGTATGCACACAGACACAGGTATGCACACACATGTATGCACACACACATATGTACACACACACGCGTATGCACACACACACACGTATGCACACACACACACACGTATGCGCACACACAAACACACATATGCGCACACACACAAACGTATGCACAAACACACACGTATGCGCATGCACACACGTATGCGCACGCACACACGTATGCGCACACACACGTTTGCACACACACGTATGCGCACACCACGTATGCACACACAAACGTATGCACACACACACAAACACACACACACACACATATGCGCAGACACACACACGCGCACACACACGTTTGCGCACACACACACATATGCGCATGCACACACGTATGCGCACGCACGTATGCACACACAAACACATATGCATACACACACGTATGCACACACAGGTATGCACAGACACACGTATGCACACACACACGTATGCATACACACACACACGTATGCATCCACACACACGTATTCATACACACATATGCACACACACATATGCACACACACACATATATGCATACACACACGTATGCACACACACACGTATGCACACACACACACACGTATGCGCACGCACACACGTATGCGCACACACACACGTATGCGCACACACACACATGCGCACGCACACGTATGCGCACACACACGTATGCACACACACACACACACGTATGCGCGCACACACACACATATGCGCATGCACACACGTATGTGCACGCAAGTATGCACACACACACATATGCATACACACACACGTATGCATACACACACACGTATGCATAAACACACACGTATGCACACACACGTATGCACAGACACACGTATGCACACACACACACGTATGCATACACACACACACACGTATGCATACACACACAAACGGATGCATACATACACGTATTCGCGCGCACACACGTATGTGCACACACACACGTATGCACAAACACACGTATGCACACACACACGTATGCGCACACACAAACACGTATGCACACACACACGTATACGCACACACACACGTATGCGCACGCACGTATGCACACACACACACATATGCATACACACACACGTATGCATACACACACACGTATGCATAAACACACACGTATGCACACACACGTAGGCACAGACACACGTATGCACACACACACGTATGCATGCACACACACACGTATGCATACATACACACACGTATGCATACACACACAAACGGATGCATACACACACGGATGCATACACACACGTATTCGCGCGCACACACGTATGCGCACACACACGTATGCACACACACACGTATGCACACACACACGTATGCGCACACACACACACGTATGCACACACACGTATGCACACACACAAGTATGCACACACACACGTATGCGCACACACACACACGTATGCGCACACACACGTATGCACATACACGTATGCACACACACACAGATGCATGCACACACACACGTATGCAGACACACACACACGTATGCAGACACACACACACACACGAATGCACACACACACACACACATGTATGTGCACACACGTATGCGCACACACACACGTATGCACACACACACGTATGCGCACACACACACGTATGCACAGACACACGTATGCACACACACGTATGCACACACACACAGATGCATGCAGACACACACGTATGCAGACACACACACACGTATGCACACACACACACACACGAATGCACACACACACACACACACATGTATGTGCACACACGTATGCGCACACACACACGTATGCGCACACACACACGTATGCACGCACACACACGTATGCACACGTATGCACACACACACGTATGCACACACACACGTATGCACACACACACACGTGTGCACACACACACACGTATGCACACACACACACACACACACACGTATGCGCACACACGTATGCGCGCACACACACACATATGCGCATGCACACACGTATGTGCACGCAAGTATGCACACACACACACATATGCATACACACACACGTATGCATACACACACACGTATGCATAAACACACATATGCACACACACGTATGCACAGACACACGTATGCACACACACACACGTATGCATACACACACACACACGTATGCATACACACACAAACGGATGCATACACACACGTATTCGCGCGCACACACGTATGCACACACACACGTATGCGCACACACACACACGTATGCACACACACACGTATAAGCACACACACACATGTATGCGCACACACGTATGCGCGCACACACACATATGCGCATGCACACACGTATGCGCACGCACGTATGCACACACACACACATATGCATACACACACATGTATGCATACACACACACGTATGCATACACACACACGTATGCACACACACGTAGGCACAGACACACGTATGCACACACACACGTATGCATACACACACACACGTATGCATACATACACACACGTATGCATACACACACAAACGGATGCATACACACACGGAAGCATACACACACGTATTCGCGCGCACACACGTATGCGCACACACACGTATGCACACACACACGTATGCACACACACACGTATGCGTACACACACACACGTATGCACACACACGTATGCACACACACGTATGCACACACACAGATGCATGCACACACACACGTATGCAGACACACACACACGTATGCAGACACACACACACACACGAATGCACACAGACACACACACACACACATGTATGTGCACACACGTATGAGCACACACACGTATGCACACACACACGTATGCGCACACACACACACGTATGCACACACACGTATGCACACACACACAGATGCATGCACACACACACGTATGCAGACACACACACACGTATGCACACACACACACACACACACACGAATGCACACACACACACACACACATGTATGTGCACACACGTATGCGCACACACACACGTATGCGCACACACACACGTATGCACGCACACACACGTATGCACACGTATGCACACACACACGTATGCACACACACACGTATGCACACACACACACGTATGCACACACACACACGTATGCACACACACGTATGCACACACGTATGCACACGCACACACGTATGCACACACAAACACGAATGCACACACACACTTATGCACACACATACGTATGCACACACACACACGTATGCACACACACGTATGCGCAGACACACACACGTATGCACGCGCACACACATATGCACACACACACGTATGCACAAACACATGTATGCACACAGACACAGGTATGCACACACACGTATGCACACACACATATGTACACACACACGCGTATGCACACACACACACGTATGCACACACACACACGTATGCGCACACACAAACACATATGCGCACACACACAAACGTATGCACAAACACACACGTATGCGCATGCACACACGTATGCGCACGCACACACGTATGCGCACACACACGTTTGCAAACACACGTATGCGCACACCACGTATGCACACACAAACGTATGCACACACACACAAACACACACACACACACATATGCGCAGACACACACACGCGCACACACACGTTTGCGCACACACACACATATGCGCATTCACACACGTATGCGCACGCACGTATGCACACACAAACACATATGCATACACACACGTATGCACACACAGGTATGCACAGACACACGTATGCACACACACACACATATGCATACACACACACACGTATGCATCCACACACACGTATTCATACACACATATGCACACACACATATGCACACACACACATATATGCATACACACACGTATGCACACACAGGTATGCAAAGACACATGTATGCACACACACACATGTATGCATACACACATACACACGTATGCATACATACACACACGTATGCATACACACACAAACGGATGCATACACACACGGATGCATACACGCACGTATTCGCGCGCACACACGTATGAGCACACACGTATGCACACACACACGTATGCACACACACACGTATGCGCACACACACACACGTATGCACACACACACGTATGCACACACACGTATGCACACACACACGGATGCATGCACACACACACGTATGCAGACACACACACACGTATGCAGACACACACACACACACACGGATGCACACACACACACACACGTATGCAGACACACACACACACACGTATGTGCACACACGTATGTGCACACACACACGTATGCGCACACACACACGTATGCACGCACACACACGTATGCACACGTATGCACACACACGTATGCACACACACACGTATGCACACACACACACGTATGCACACACACACGTATGCACACAGGTATGCACACGCACACACGTATGCACACACAAACACGAATGCAGACACACACGTATGCACACACATACGTATGCACACACACACGTATGCACACACACGTATGCGCAGACACACACACGTATGCACAAGCACACACATATGCACACACACACGTATGCACAAACACATGTATGCACACAGACACAGGTATGCACACACACGTATGCACACACACACGCGTATGCACACACACAAACACGTATGCACACACACACACACACGTATGCATACACACACAAACGGATGCATACACACACGGAAGCATACACACACGTATTCGCGCGCACACACGTATGCGCACACACACGTATGCACACACACACGTATGCACACACACACGTATGCGTACACACACACACGTATGCACACACACGTATGCACACACACGTATGCACACACACAGATGCATGCACACACACACGTATGCAGACACACACACACGTATGCAGACACACACACACACACGAATGCACACACACACACACACACACATGTATGTGCACACACGTATGAGCACACACACGTATGCACACACACACGTATGCGCACACACACACACACGTATGCACACACACGTATGCACACACACACAGATGCATGCACACACACACGTATGCAGACACACACACACATATGCACACACACACACACACACACACACGAATGCACACACACACACACACACACATGTATGTGCACACACGTATGCGCACACACACACGTATGCGCACACACACACGTATGCACGCACACACACGTATGCACACGTATGCACACACACACGTATGCACACACACACGTATGCACACACACACACGTATGCACACACACACACGTATGCACACACACGTATGCACACACGTATGCACAAGCACACACGTATGCACACACAAACACGAATGCACACACACACTTATGCACACACATACGTATGCACACACACACACGTATGCACACACACGTATGCGCAGACACACACACGTATGCACGCGCACACACATATGCACACACACACGTATGCACAAACACATGTATGCACACAGACACAGGTATGCACACACACGTATGCACACACACATATGTACACACACACGCGTATGCACACACACACACGTATGCACACACACACACACGTATGCGCACACACAAACACACATATGCGCACACACACAAACGTATGCACAAACACACACGTATGCGCATGCACACACGTATGCGCACGCACACACGTATGCGCACACACACGTTTGCACACACACGTATGCGCACACCACGTATGCACACACAAACGTATGCACACACACACAAACACACACACACACACATATGCGCAGACACACACACGCGCACACACACGTTTGCGCACACACACACATATGCGCATTCACACACGTATGCGCACGCACGTATGCACACACAAACACATATGCATACACACACGTATGCACACACAGGTATGCACAGACACACGTATGCACACACACACACATATGCATACACACACACACGTATGCATCCACACACACGTATTCATACACACATATGCACACACACATATGCACACACACACATATATGCATACACACACGTATGCACACACAGGTATGCAAAGACACATGTATGCACACACACACATGTATGCATACACACATACACACGTATGCATACATACACACACGTATGCATACACACACAAACGGATGCATACACACACGGATGCATACACGCACGTATTCGCACGCACACACGTATGAGCACACACATATGCACACACACGTATGCACACACACACGTATGCGCACACACACACACGTATGCACACGCACACACGTATGCACACACAAACACGAATGCACACACACACTTATGCACACACATACGTATGCACACACACACACGTATGCACACACACGTATGCGCAGACACACACACGTATGCACGCGCACACACATATGCACACACACACGTATGCACAAACACATGTATGCACACAGACACAGGTATGCACACACACGTATGCACACACACATATGTACACACACACGCGTATGCACACACACACACGTATGCACACACACACACACGTATGCGCACACACAAACACACATATGCGCACACACACAAACGTATGCACAAACACACACGTATGCGCATGCACACACGTATGCGCACGCACACACGTATGCGCACACACACGTTTGCACACACACGTATGCGCACACCACGTATGCACACACAAACGTATGCACACACACACAAACACACACACACACACATATGCGCAGACACACACACGCGCACACACACGTTTGCGCACACACACACATATGCGCATTCACACACGTATGCGCACGCACGTATGCACACACAAACACATATGCATACACACACGTATGCACACACAGGTATGCACAGACACACGTATGCACACACACACACATATGCATACACACACACACGTATGCATCCACACACACGTATTCATACACACATATGCACACACACATATGCACACACACACATATATGCATACACACACGTATGCACACACAGGTATGCAAAGACACATGTATGCACACACACACATGTATGCATACACACATACACACGTATGCATACATACACACACGTATGCATACACACACAAACGGATGCATACACACACGGATGCATACACGCACGTATTCGCGCGCACACACGTATGAGCACACACGTATGCACACACACGTATGCACACACACACGTATGC